>NC_143549.1:67195000-67350000 GCF_054136105.1 Typopeltis vanoorti | reverse complement strand
TATTCTTGAATTCATTCACACTGCTTGCACTCACAACATCCAATGGCAATCCATTCCAATCATGCATCACCCTATGAGAGAAAAATCTAGTCCTCACTCCCTTCTTAGCAGGCTTCATTCTCAGCTTCCAAGGATGCCCTCTCGTCCTTTCCCCCGTCCCTCCATAAATTGAAAAATTTCATCAATTGAAATTCTGTATGATCCTTTCAGAAGTTTGTAAATCTCAATCATATCACCCTTCTTTCTCCTGTTTGCTTGTGTCTGCAGTCTACAGATTCTGAATCTGTTTTCAGTATTCCACAATCCTGATATCATTTTTAACACTCTCCTTTGTACTCTCTCCAATATATCAGAATCACAACGGAGACCAGACCTGCATACAATAGTCCAAGTGAGGTCTTATCAAGGTCTTGTAAACAGGCAAAGTGACATCCTTATCTTTACATGTGAATGTTTGTTTTAGCATTGCAATTATCTTTTGAGTTGTATTTGTAATCTTTGCCACATGATCCCTGAACTTCAACTTCCTATTTATTAAGATCCCTAGCCTCATCAGTTTCTTCTAGCCTAATCCCACCAATATAATATGACATTGGTGGGATCTAATCACACCAAAGTGAATGACTTTACATTTACTGACATTGAACTGACATCTATTTTTTTGCATGCCCACAGTTCCAGCGTATTCAAATCATTCTGCAAGTACTGCATATCAGCAGCATTCCTTATTACCATGCCTATCTTTGCATAATCAGCAAATAGCTCTATGTCGCTTGTCAAATTCGCTTGTATCACGCGTGCTGATATCCCATCAGTCCTTATTGCTGAATTCTTATTCAATTCGTGCAACAGCTCTAATACCTCGTCCTCACATACCTGTGTTTCTTCATCTAGTGAAGAGGTAACAGTGAGTTCAATGTTGTGTACACCAGGTTGATAGCTTTTAACAAAATGGGCATTCATTAACTGAACAACCTCTGTTGCATCTGTAACCCTCACGCCATCAGGATTTAGAAGAGTTATTCTTTCATATTCATTCTTTCTTTTACTTGCAGCATATTGATAGAATTCTTGTGGGTTGTCTTTAGCACACAGAGCCACTTTCTTTTCATACTCAGACTTTGCTTTCCATACAACAGTTGTGACTATTCTAGCCTGCTGTTTATAATGTTCATAACGGATGTCATCCTTATGCACACGGTATTCCTTCCATATTGTCCTTTTCTTACAAATCTTTTGCTTAATAAGATTACACATCCATTTGATTCCTACTTTATTTATTCTTTGAACTCTCAGGACATATTCTGATATTGCATCATTCAAGTGTGATTTAAATGCTTCCCATGCATTCTCGATATTCTTTTCATCCAGTAACCGATCCGATTCCACTGAACTTAGTATACTCCTCAGTTGGTCATAATTTCCTGCTTTATAGTTCAGCATGTAACCTTTTCTGAATGGAACATTCATAAACTTAGTCACTTCCCAAGTGAGTACTGCATGATCACTGTCACCAACTGGAGGCAGAATAGTTTAACCGAAATGCCCTCTGACACTACAGTCAATTTTAACACTCTTTGATATCCAGTTCCTTCTATCACATGCTGCTTGAGGAAGTTGTCCCACAACAGTTCAATAAATGCATTTTCATGCTTCTTATGAGATTCTACTGCTACCCAATCAATATTTGGATTAAAGTCTCGCATTATGATTACTCTTTTCGCACTCATCTTTTCTATTTGGTGATGCATTTCTTCATCACTAACAACCATTCCACCAGGTCTGTAACAACACCCCACTATGTAATTAGTCTTGTTAGATTCCACCTCACACCAGGTGGCTGCAAACTCACTGCCACATGAAATATTGTTAGTAGTATTACTACAATCATAGGTCTCAACTCTTGCTAATCATATCAGATGATTCAAGTCATCTGATATGATTAGCAACACGTTCCCTCCTCTCCTATCCTCTCTATCCTTCCTAAAAATACGGTACCCTTGACACTCAATACCAGTTAGTAGGTCTGATTCTGATAGCCAGGTCTCATTAATACCTACAATCTGAGTCGCAATATATTGACCAAGGCAACAAACTCTATCCCTTTTGTTTCTGAATAATAGAGATCTGCAAGTTGTCCAACTGTGTCAGGCAGACTGGAGACATACAATAATCTGTTTGTTCTTTTATATTGTCTTGTCTGCAGTCTGCCTGACACAGTTGGACAACTTGCAGATCTCTATTATTCTCTAATACCTTACATATGTTGATATCTTTGCGCACACATGATGGGTCCGAACCAGACAAACCTTAAATCGTTTTCTCCTCCTCAACATTTCCTTGACAAAGCCCATTCCCGTCATTAACACAGTTATATAACATTTGTCGCTCTTACATTCACATCATTCTTTATAATTTAGTTTCTCTAACTCTCTGTGTTAGGTCTCATACTAGTTATTAGTTTTTCTAGACTCCTGATACCAAATGCATTCAGGTGTAGGCCATCCCTCTTATACAAATCCAATCTTCCTTCAAACTCACTCCACACATCCAAAAACTCGCAACCATTCCTTCTACATAGCCTAGGCATCAAATCTTTTGCCATCATAGCCCTTCTTCTTAATTCATTTTTATCACAGCGAAGTAAAATACTAATGGTTTTCACTTTCTCACTCTTCACTCTCACCTCTTCCAACAACTTTTTCTTATCCTCTCTCATGCTGAACTTATCTCCAGTTAAATCATTTGTATCTACTACAGTTGCATTTACTTTTCTTTTCTGTTTCTGAATTGCTTCATTTATGTTCTTAATTTCCGCTCCAGGAAAACTCGATTTTATGACTTGCTCATTTATAGAATGTTTATTATAGTCACCATACCAAATAACTTCTTTCTTTTTACTAACAATGTCACTTACCTGATTTCAGTTATTTCCTGACTTATCTGTTTCCTTGCTTTGTTGTTTCTTATTTTCCTGTTTAATTTTCTTTTTCTCTCTCTGTTCATTTAAATGCCTCTCGACTTTTTGCAGTTCTCTGACACAGTTGATGATCTGTGTCAGGGAATCAAGATAATCAAGATTTCTTAGAAAAGTTTTGGGTGCACTGCTGCATATGTGAGAACAGTATTCCAAAGGTGTAATCAGATTTGGGATTTATAAAGTATAAGTTGAGCAGAAGAGAAGTAGCGTTTTTTAGAGTCTATGGGTATTATATGCGTAAGCCAGAATAAGCTGGATGCAAAAGTTAAGCCAAGAAGGGAGAACTTATGGTGAAAAGATATTGGAACATTATCAAAAAGTGAAGGGAATGAAGTAAGATCTTTCTAAAACAGGACTATGTTTTAATCATCATCAAATTCCTGCCATGTACCCTCAAAGGGTGTACAGGATATGACAGTACTACATGAAAAATTTACATCATTACTAACTTCCTATCTACAATTTTCCTCCAAATCAGTCTGTTACTTGTCAAGACTCCAACATTATCAGATCTTATATTTCTATCGTCAAAAGCACTTTGTACCGTATCAATCCACCTATATCTTGGTCTTCCTCTGGGTCATTTTCCTGCCAACCTGGCAGAGAACACTTGTTTTGCTAATCTTTCCTCTCCCATTCTATTTAAGTGACCATACCACCTGAGATTAGCTCTAACGAATTCCTGGATGCTGACAATGTCAAGTTCTTTCCTAATATCCTCATTTTTAATATGATATTGCCATTGATGCCATCTGTTCACGCCTCTAATCTTTCTCAGGACTCATATCTGCGGTCTCTAGTCTGGTGAAGTGTTTTACTTCTGACCCAGGTCTCAGATCCATAAGTTAAAACTGGTTTGAACACTGTTTTGTATACAGCTAATTTAGTGTTCCGACTAATTTCTCTCTTATTCCATTTGAATTTATTCAATTGATTTCCCACCATACCAGCTTTGCTGATTCTGTTGTCTATTTCTATATTTAATTTACCATCTTCAGTAAAAATCGTGCCTAAGTAACTGAAATGTTTTACTTGTTCCACAGGTTCTCCATTCACAACACAGTTGACATTTTCAATGATTCTACCTATTTTCATTATCTTTGTCTTTTTGTTGCTGACCTTCATACCATATCTATTACAACAGCTATTCAGTTTAGTCAGAGAATCTTGCAGACTTGTAGCAGATTTATTTAGAAGTATAACATCATCCGCATAAAGCAAAGAGCTGACATTAACATCTCCAATTTTGATATCAGGTTTAATACCACTTTTCTTCATAATGTGATCCATATAGATAATGAATAACAGAGGGGATAATGTACATCCTTGTCTCACACCAGATTTAACATTAAACCATCTTCCTGTACTTCCTTCAATTCTAACTGCTGACTTACAACTCAAATAAAGACTAAATATTGCTTGATATAATGCCCCATTGACACCATATAACTGCAGCGTATTGAATAGCCTCTCTCTTGGCACCTTGTCATATGACTTTTCCAAATCGACAAAACTTAAATACAGATCTTTGTTATATTCCCGTGCTTTCTCAACTATTTGTCGTAAAGTGAAGATCTGAACCTGACAGCCTCTATTTGGCCTGAATCCAGCTTGTTCTTCACCAAGCTTTTCTTCCACAATTCTTCTCAACCGTTTCTCAAGCATACTTGCATAGATCTTGCCAGGAACACTCAGTAGGGAAATACCTCTGTAATTCTCACATTCAGTTTTATTTCCCTTTTTATATATGGGTACTATGAGAGATCTACTCCAATCATCGGGAATTCGTCCCTCAGTCCAGGCTTTCTGAACTATGCAGTGCAGCCACTGTAAGACTTTTATACCACCATACTTCAGCATTTTTGATCGAATATCATCTACTCCTGCTGCCTTTCCACATTTCAAGCCTTTGATGGCTTTTTCTACTTCAAGTATGGATATATATTCCTGACTGCATGCCTGGTCAGTGTTTTTTATCACTGTGCTGTCATCACTGTTTGTTTCATTTAGCAGTTTTTCAAAGTAATTACTCCATACTTCAAGGATATCTTTTTCTCCTGTTTTCATGTCACCTTTATAATCTCTAACTCCTTTTACAGCACTCTTTCCTCCATTCCTAAGCTTCTTCAACAACCTCCAGAATATTTTGCCACCTTCTTGATATTTATTTTCTATATTCTTGCCAAAGTCCTCCCATGACTTTTGTTTAGTTAATTTTACACACTGTTTAGCTTTCTTACATTTGTCTCTGTATTCTGTAAGAGTAAAAGCTGACTTATTTGCCAGGAACTTTTGATATGCTTTCTTCTTTTCCTTCACTGCCTCTTTAACTTTCTGTGTCCACCAGGGAGTTCTGATTTTTTTCTCCTTGCACACAACCTCACCACATGCCTCTCTGGCAGAATCAATAAATGTTTTCTTCAGAGTTTGCCACTGAATCTCCAAGGTTTGATTCCTGTTCTCAAACTCTTTCATTTTCTTTTCAATAATCTTTCTGTATTTTAGTCTACAGTTCACATCTGAGAGCTGCTCAACTTTTATTCGCTTTAAAACTTTCTTACATGTTATTCTTTTCAATATGAAATTCAATTTTATCCTGCTCAAGACTAAATAGTGATCGCTTCCAATTTCAAATCCTCTGTACACTCTGGTGTCCTGCACCAGGGAGAAAACATCACTATCAACAATAATATAGTCAATGAGACTTTTCTTATTCCTAGCCTCTTCTCTCCATGTGAATTTGTGCACATATTTATGTTGGAACATGGTGTTAGTAATAACCAGTCCATGTCCTGAGCAGAAATCCAACAGATATTTGCCATTATTATTAGCTTTGCTCTTTTCTCCAAATTTTCCCAAAATATTTTTGTATGTCTCACAATCATTTTTTCTACTCTGCTATTTAGATCCCCAACAAGGACCAACTTTTCCTTTTTCATTGTGTCAGTTGCTTTTTCTAAAGCGTCAAAAAATTCCTCCACTTCTACCTTAGTAGAACCTTCTGTGGGACCATAGGCACAAATAAGTCTCATTGTCCAGTTCCCCATTCTCATATTTGCCCACATTACTCTACTTGAGACTGACTGCCATTCAAGAAGATTAGCCTCATATTTTGTGTTGAATACTATGGCTGCTCCTTCTTTTCCTTGATTGTCATTGCCTGAATATAACATTTTGTATTTATTGCTCAGAAAGATCTCACCAGTTTTTGTCTTTTTTGTTTCAGTCACCCCTATTATGTCGATCTTGTATTTACCTAATTCCTCAGGTAGCTCCATTTCTTTGCCATTCAGGCTTCTTACGTTGATAGTACCGATCTTTAA
Source organism: Typopeltis vanoorti (assembly GCF_054136105.1). Lineage (NCBI taxonomy): Eukaryota > Metazoa > Arthropoda > Arachnida > Uropygi > Thelyphonidae > Typopeltis > Typopeltis vanoorti. The sequence goes on along the minus strand of NC_143549.1, from coordinate 67,343,697 downwards.
CTGTGGTGATGTTGAGTTGTGGTTTGTTTTCAGATTTGTTCCAGTAGCTGACTTTTCGCTGTTCGCCGTGGTTCCCGGTTAAACAAGGCCCCCGAAAACAACGGGGCCTTGTTTAACCGGGCGACGCTCCAACCGGCATGAAATTTTGTCATGTTGTACCATCATTTTTTATTTTGGTTTAACCAATAAGAATACAATTTTGTCGTCTAAATCCCAAATTGCCAGCCCATCCTCGTTCATTCAGTTTCAAAGTAGATACCCAGCAGGGTGCACCACGAGAAGGTGAGGATTGGACATTAGGTCAGAAGCCCTGGTCGGTTCTCCGCATTCCTTTAAAGGCTATGTGGAGGTCTCCTCTCATTTATACAGCTTTGACCCTTAAGCACCCCACTATGTTTTAATAGCATTGAAATTCACCAAGTTGACATCCCTACTTGAGAATGGTGAGGAGACATTGTTTATGGGAGAACTAAGCTTCAAGCATTTGAGTACTGCAGAGTTTCTCGAATGAAGAATAGGAATGGTAATGTCATCAGAAAATCTATGAATAAGATTTGAAGTTAGAGAGGAAAGATTATTAATGTATGTGAATAAGAGTGTAAGTGAGAGTACAAAACCCTTGGGTACTCCAGCATTGATAAATTAATCTGATGAGAGGAAGCCATCTATCATGTCACATAATGAACAACCAGAGAGGAAGCTAGCAACCCAATCACAAAGGGTAGGAGGAAGACCATAAGTTGATAGCTTGTTGAGAAAGTTTCAGTCCCTTGGACATATCAAGAGGAAACCACATTAGTTTTTCTAGCTTATGAACCTACTTATTCTGTAGGTTTATCATGGAGAGTGTGGTGATGATTTACAGGTTCTTGTTTATTTTCATATTTGCTGCTTTTTATTGCTGATTTTCATACAAAATTCTTTAGCAATTATTTCTTAAAAAATTATACTTGATTTATTTTAGGAGTATAAGAGTTGAGTTTAATATATAACATATTTATCAGGTTTTACTGCTTTTATTTGTTTGGAATAAAGCCAAACAAAGAAATGATTACTTTAAAGCATTGATAGACTTTAATATTTATATGGTGATATATACATATATTAATTGTTACACTTAAGCTAAAAAAAAAAAAAAAAAAAATCCTCTTTTATTCAACCCCCCCCCCCTCCCTCCCAAAAAAAAGAGTTTTTAATTTTCCATGACTTAAGAACATTGTAAATGGCAAGTCAGCTGGTAATCAGTTGATCATCTCATCTTCATATATGCTTATCAGAAGTAACTAGTATGAATATAAATTATCCTTTATTGTATTGAATGAATCAAACTTAACCATCATCAGTTACAAAGAGAATGAATATTTATTACTGTACACTGCTTTTAAAATCTCTATAATGGTTACTTAAGAATAAAGAGTTAATAAGCTTCATTTCAGCAATGAAAACATTACTTAAATTAAGGGGATATTAAATCCCACATAGTTTTAAAACCGAATAAGAAACTCAAAGATTGGAATCAGAGAGTTTCTTGCCGAATATAGTAAACTATAAAGTATCGGCGACACTAGCGTTAGCCAATGCAAGTGTTCCTAGTACGTAGTACAATACCGGACGACTCGTTGCAAAGGTGGGGGAAGTTCAGATCGCTATTCTTAGGTATTTTCCATAATGTAAAAACACATTTCCTAGGGAATGTATGCTGTTATTACATTATGGAGGGAGGTCACTCCATAATGTGGGTAGTGGGTAGGTCACTGTGGGTAGTGACCTCCCTCCATAATGTAAAAACACATTTCCTAGGAAATGTGTTTTTACATTATGGAAAATACCTAAGAATAGCGATCTGAACTTCCCCCACCTTTGCAACGAGTCGTCCAGTATTGTACTACGTACTAGGATCACTTGCATTGGCTAACGCTAGTGTCGCCGATACTTTATAGTTTACTATATTCGGCAAGAAACTCTCTGATTCCAATCTTTGAGTTTCTTATTCGGTTTTAAAACTATGTGGGATTTAATATCCCCTTAATTTAAGTAATCTCTATAATGGTGACAAACTTGATGTTGATATCAGCATAGAAAATCAAAATGAAGATAATCTAAGATCCCTAATAATGCGAGAAGAATTTGATAAAGCACTGTCTGAAATGAGTAATGGAAAAAGTTCAGGTGTAGACAATATTCCTATAGAACTGCTACAAAATCTAGATGATGAGACAAAACCTTACTCTATCAATTAATAGCCCAAATCTATGATAGAGGAGAAATACCAAAGGAGTTTATGAAATCAACCATAATACCAATACCAAAAAAGAATAATGCAAACAAATGCAGCCAATTTAGAACAATAGCTTTAATCCCACATGTTAGCAAAATTCTGCTAAAAATTATTCAAAAATAGATTGTCTATTGGATGAAGACCAATTTGGATTCAGAAAGAATAAAGGAAGAAGAGAGGCAATACTTTGTTTAAGAACAATAATAAGGAGAAGATTAGACCTTAGTCAAAATACTTACATTTGCTTCCTTGATTTAGAGAAAGTGTTTGATAAAGTAAACCAGCAAATACTCCTAAATTGTCTAACTAATATCGGCATAGATTTGAGGGATAGGAAAATAATTTATCAAATTTACAAAAATCAAAATGGACAGATTAAAATCAATGATAAGGAGAAAATAATAAATATCAGGAGTGGAGTAAGATAAGGATGTATACTTTCACCACTTTTATTTAATTTATATATTGAAAATGCCATTCAGGAAACTAAAGATAAAATAAATAGTGGCATAAAGATAAATGGTGAGCAAGTCATGTGTATAAGATTTGCTGATGACATAGCCCTTGTAGCAGAAAACAGAAGAACATTAAAAACAGTGTTAGAATTACTAAATAATAACCTTGAAAAATATAAAATGAAAATCAACACAGATAAGACTAAAATCATTGTTACAGGCAAAATCTCTATCAATACAGAGCATATAGACATCAGCGGGGAACAAATAAAACAAGTGAAAAGCTTTAAATATTTAGGAAGCCTAATAACAGAAGATGGCAGAACAAGAGAAGACATAAGATCAAGAATAAACAATGCAAAAGCCCAATTCTCTAAGATGAAAAGCATTTTAACAGGAAACCTCAACCTACAATTGAAAAAAAAAAATTAGTAAAGACATTGATATGGAGCATTGCACTGTATGGATGTGAAACCTGGATTCTAGGCAGAGAAGATGTAAGAAGATTGGAGGCTTTTGAAATGTGGTACTGGTGTCGCATGAAGAAAATAAAATGGACAGAAAAAAAAATCAAACCAACAAGTCCTGAGAGAGATAAACGAAACAAGAACTCTAATAAAATCGATCAAAATTAGAAGGGATAGGTGGTTTGGACATATACTTTGACATGATGGACTTGTGAAAAGAATAACTGAAGGCAAAATAGAGGGGAAAAGAAGAAGAGGCAGACAAGGAAAAGCTTTCTTGACCAAGTCAAAGACAGCACGGGTTTGAGGAGTTACCAGGAGGTTAACACGTTCATTGCCAATCACGCGATGCGAGCTCTCACCAAACTGCTGATCACGCGTTATCGCATGGACATTGCTAACTAAATAAAAAAATAAAAAAAAATTGGCCACCACACGAAATTCCAATTTTCAGCTTGGCAATGAAAGTGTTAATAAGAAAGCCAATGACAGAGCAGAATGGAGGAAATTGCTGCTGAGCTACCAGTCCCAAGACTGATGCAACTGATGATGATACACTGCTTGGAAAGAAGTCAATGGACATGATAGTATGAGGAACAAACAGCCATACAGCTTACTTTAATAAGATATAGGATCTCCTTTCGCTGTGCTGTCTGCAGCAATCCTACGGGGCATACTTTCCACAAGTGTATGATAACGATGAGTGGAATTTTGGACCATTCTTACTGTAGGCATGTATTACTGTTGTGGGACAGACGTACCTTGATCTCACTCAGTGCTCCAGTTTATTCCACAGATGTTCAGTAAGATTCAGATCAGGGCTCTGTGGAGCCAGTCAAGTGTGGTGTTCATGTCCACAAACCATGAAGTTACTGCAGCACCTTATGACACTGTGCATTGTCCTGAAGAGACAATGAAGCATTGCATTTTCCAGAATGTTCAGATACATCTTGGAGTTCAGTGCTCGTGGCACCACAAACAAGTCCAAGGTCAAACCAGGAAAAACAGTACCGTATCATCACACCACCACCCCTGAATTTCATAGTTGGAGTTATGCACTTTGGAAAGTAAGACATTCACTAGGCATCCCCACACTCACATCTATCCATTTGCTCAATAGAGGGTGTAGTGTCTTTAGTGGTGCAAAGTGCATACATGCTGTTTGCACCACTGAAGACCACACTGCATGTTGGTTTGGGTAATGTGGGGTTTGCACATTGCTGTCCTACCATGGAAACCCATGTTGTGGGCCTTGGTTCTGAATGTTTTTGTGTGTGTTTGTTTCCATTTGATGCCCAGAACTCCATTCCATGTGTTGGCCAATGAATGGTGATTTTATGTTATCCTTCGCAGCACCTACGTCACATTTGATGAGTGTGGTGGGTCATCCATTATGAGTAGCACTTGCAGTTGACTCCCTGTGCTTCCACCTCAGTATGGTATCACTGATTGTTGACCTAGGACAACCCAATTTGTCAACAATTTGCCAAACAGATAGGCCTACAACATGGCATCCTACCACAACTCTTCTTTGAAACTCCATCAGTTCCCTTCTCATAGCTATATCACCCAGACACAGTTGCACTGACTTGAGAGCATCATATTCCTCCAATTTATACCGGCTACAAACGTGACTCATTACATGACACAATGCAACTTGCCCATGGGGATGTCTGTTGACTTCCTTCTAAGCACCATATGCTTATTTTTGCATAGCAACATGCATTTATAATAGTAATTTTTAAATTAAAAATTCTTTTGCTAAACTCTTTTTCCATGAATCTTTATTTATCATTGCAGATTTTCCCCATTAAGAAGTTTTCAGGAATGTAATTTTCACAAATGGTAAGTTCATCTGTACACAGGAGAAATCCAAGAATCAAAAGGAGGGGGGGGAACAAATTATTTTCTTGTTTTTATTTGTTTGTACTATGATAGAAGAATTATTTGGTGTTGTTTTATATAATTAAGATGCAATGGTACCATCTGTCTTTTGCATGTAATTATTTTATGTGTACTTTTCTTATTCAGAAATTTTACATTTTTGATTGCAAAAGGGAAATGGAGAAGAACAAACTGGGTTCATGCCAAAAAGAGGTTGTCAGGATCAGATTTTCACTTTAAGATAAATAGTTGAAAATTGATGGGCATGATCTGTATTTATGTTGTGTAGATTTTCAAAAAAAAAAAAAACAGTATATAACATGGTGTCCAGAATTATTTGACACCATGAATTATTTGGTGTTGTTTTATATAATTAAGATGCAATGGTACCATCTGTCTTCTGCATGTAATTATTTTATGTGTACTTTTCTTATTCAGAAATTTTACATTTTTGATTGCAAAAGGGAAATGGAGAAGAACAAACTGGGTTCATGCCAAAAAGAGGTTGTCAGGATCAGATTTTCACTTTAAGATAAATAGTTGAAAATTGATGGGCATGATCTGTATTTATGTTGTGTAGATTTTCAAAAAAAAAAACAGTATATAACATGGTGTCGAGAGAAAAAGCTCTATACAAAATGCTACAATTGAAGGAGATACAGGAAGACGATTTGATATTAAACAAGATAAGAATAATAAGGGGTAACACGTTTTGACTATTTGTGTATGGAATATGACTTTATGACTTCTGCATTACTTCAACCTTGGTATCACTTCTTGGTCTGGCTCCCACTGATGAGACCTCAATAAAGGTTGAAACTGGTCTGGGTAGTGGCCCTTCCCATATTGCATAGCATTATGCTTGTCTGTAAGGATGTGGGCTTTGCATTATTTGATACTAAGGCAATTGATGTGAAGTCATTAGCCTCTATACGCAAGTAGTCCAGTCCTGAAGTTACTTCACACATAAACTTTGTTTTGCTTACACTTGGATAAAGGATGAAACTAAGAATATAATTTCATGGTATCTTTAATTTATAGTATAACCAAGTGAAAAAAACTTTCAACAAAAAGATTATACTTGTGAGGATAATACTCTTACTTTTTTTTTTAGCATTTGAGTCATTGGTCATAACAAATCTTGAAGTGCAATCTAATAATAATTAATATTAAAACTATTTAACTATTATTAGTATCTCTCTCTTACATTTCTGAAGCCCATTAATATGAATTGGTTAAAAACAGGGTGTTTGGAATGTACAATAGAAAATTATGAAGGAAATAATTGTGGTAACTCTTAGAAAGAGCACACGATGCATTATGATTAAATATTTATAATGAAAGTAATGAGTGTAAGCCACTAATTTATTATAACACTAATATGAAAAAAATACCTTTAATTTCTTCTGTTTGAATGAAATATTACTATAACTTCTCCCAAAAAGAATATGTAGGTACTGAAAGTTTGGGGAACACTGCTGTAGAGAATTAACATCAACAGTACTCCTGATAATTCTTGTCATTTTTCTGGCTTGCAAGTTAAATTCTCGTTCATCTGTTCAGTACAAACTGTCTTGTACTTCCTCCTTAACATCTTCTTTTCCATACTGCATACTCGATTTCACTGTTCATCCATCTCACTCCTATGCAGTTATGCACTGTTTGTGTCAGATACTACCTTATCATTTCCCATACACTGTTAACGTCTTTTCTGCACAGTTCATCAACCTGACATATTGATTCTAGTTGACTATGGAGCTTCTTATAATCACCTACCTTATAATTCCATAGACCTTCTTGACAATTTTTTCCTGTTTTGACCACCTTTCAAACCAGAAACTCAACAGATTCACTCTCCTTGTTTCTTTCCATACACTGTCTTTTCCTTCCAGTCTACATTCTTATAATTAAAATCTCCCATTAGGATCACCTTCTTTTTACATGCCCAGTTAATTTGTCTAAATATTTCACACAGTGCTTCCTGCATTCATTGGCTTATATTCACATTCTATTAGATATTAAACAAACATTCCTTTTAAATGGTTATAACTCGCAATTACCATGAAAAATGATCAAAATCATCAACAACTCTCTATCTCCCCACCCCCCATCCTACAAGTAAAGAACCCACAACATTCCTAGCCTTTTATATGAAGGGCATTTCTGAACAAGTAGTAAAGCTTCTAAAGAGATTCCAACTCATTGCCATCTTCAAACCAATTGACTAAATTCACCAACTAATTTCTTCTCGTAAAGATAAACTGTGTATCTTATTATTTATTTATTTAATTTTTTAAATCTCTAGTCCATACAAGAGAGGTTGGTTAATCAACGTATAGTACGGTAGTGGGTTAGGAAAGGAGAAACTTGTTTACATTTAATTTAAAAGCCTGTATATTGTATTCCTTGGGAAACACATAAGAGGAAAGACTGTTCCACAATACAGTAGCAGGAGGGAAAATTATTCTGTGGGATTCAAGGTGTACTGTGAAGAGATGTTGGGTAGCATCTGCACATGTTCCAACGTATTAGTGCTGAGTGAGGGAATTATTAATGCCATTTCATATGAACATTTGCCATGGAAATATTTATAGAATACACATATTGCAGAAACCAAACGCCTGTGCAAAAGTGGGAGGAGTGAGTGGATAGGAGATGAGTTATTGATCAATATAATTGCACTCCTCTGAGGATACAATGGTTGTGATGCATTTATGCCATGAAAGGCTTGATGTCATGGTAATTCCAAGAAGAGAAATCTCATCTTGTCTGGAAATTTGATTATTGTTGTCAAAGGTAATACTGGGAGAGCATTTTTTTGAGAAATAAGGCAGAACTGGATTTGCTAGCATTTGAAATAAATGAGGTTATCTGAACTCCATTGGAGGATAGCTTGGAGATCAGAATGAGGGCAGTGGTGGTTGATGTTCTGTAAGTGAATGAAAGGAAGGAGTGCAGTGTGCTATCATCTGCAAAACTGTGTATTGGGGTTGAAGGTCAATTGAAGTAGGTCATTGATATATAGAAGAAAGAAGGCTGTTGAGAGAACAGAACCTTGTGGAGCCCTGGCATTAGTTGAATGGTGAGAGGATAGGGAACCATCCACCATCACACATAGTGTATGTCCAGACAGAAAGCTGGCAGTCCAACTGCAGAAGTCTGAGATAGAGCAAAGGATGGGAGTTTGTTTAGTAAGTCTTTGTGCCAGACCCAGTCAAAAGCTTCGGAAATATGAAGTGCAACCACTTAAGAATCACCAAACTTCTCCATGGCATTTGTCCAGAGATGGTTGATTGTGAGTAGATTTCCTGTTGATCGGTAGTGATGGAATTCATACTGGTGGTTGTTTAGTAGCCAATTGTTGACAAACTGGGCCATCCCATGTCAACAATCAGTGATACTATACTGAGATGGAAGCACAGGGAGTCAACTGTAAGTGCAATGGAAAAACGAGAGAGCTAATGTAAGTTAAGAATGCAGACTGGAGGAATTTTGTTCTTATGAAGTTTATTTAGTTTTATGTGACAGTCGGGAAAAATATTAGTGGTAGATTCCAAAAAGGAATTGTAAAACTGTGAGTCTTTAAACTGGAGGAGTTGAGCATGTCAACAAGTAATTAGTAAATAAAAGAAGATATTGCAATGGATGTTCTAAAGGAATGTTCAAGGAAATGCTGATTGGAAAGTTTCATCTGTCTTAAGAACATTGGATCTATTTGTTATATCTACTAGAAAAGGGCAACGGAAATAGCAACTTGATATGTTGTTTATAAAGTAGTGGAAGAAACTTTTTTTTGCAGTACAAGAATTAGTAAATTGAAATCAAATAGAACTGCAAGTGGTAAGAAATATTTATACTTCAGTAAGACAGGAGGATTATTGTGTGCTACGTAGAGAAAATAAAGGATCCTATGGAAAGGAAGAAGAAAATTTTATATCTTCAGAAAAAGGCCTTAACAAAGAAACTGACTATGAACATTTTGTTATTGTGTAAACAAGTAAACCAGTAATAAAATGAGCCAGAGAATGAGTGATCTCTGAAGCAGCTTTTCTCAACCTTTCTGAGCCCAAGGACCAGTAAAATGCCTAAAACAATTCTATGGACCACTAAGTTTTTTTTTCAATAATTTTTACTTACTTATTCAATTTTAATTTGTTTTCATATTTATGAATTTAGGACACAAAACACACGTGTTGAAAAGATTATTTCACTGATTAATAATAACTTTGTTTCGACCCCTGTATTGAGGTCATCTTCAGAAGGATACATGTGTATAAGAACAAGCTACATACTGTTGCACTCTATACAAGTAAATTACATCTACGTTGTTAACTAATCTTTTTTCTTAGCCTACCCTCTAGTGATAAAATAAATAAATAAAATAAAATAAACAAAAGATAAAATAAAAACTACAATGAACTCTGCTAAAGTCCTCACGTACTAGGATTCTTCTGGAATTATACAGTTTATATTGTTATATTACGATTATCTTCTGGATTTGTACAGTACAGGTTGCTATTGAATGTTCAGGAGGAAAAAAAAAAAACACTTCACCAAGACTTCTTGTATTGAGATTTTTTTCTTTGTGGTTGCTATGAAGGTTGTAGATGGGTCCTCCACATTCTTGGAATTGTTAGACCATCATTTTTATTCAGATTCGGATCATGTTTGAGCATTTCACATGCTTCTGAATTTCCTCTCGAACCAGGTTTTGGTGCGGTGTAGGGACTTGGTACCTTTCCAGTCAATTCTGTGGTATGTTTGGAGTGCGTGTCAGAAAGGCTGGTTTTTCCAAAATGGAGGTATTTTATGTGACATTTGTGCTCATCCTTTCTGATTGGGATGGTTCGCCCTGTTTCCCCTATGTATGGTATGTTACATGTGCAATCTATTTTGTAAACCCCTGGGTGGGCTAAGTGTGGCAGAGGATCCTTGGTTTTTGTCAGGGGGTTTAAAGGTGGTTTTGATGTTGTATTTGTGTAGTGTTCTGTCTATTTTTTCTGAAATGCCTCTGACATATGGTATAGCAATAGCATTCTTGAAATCTTTTTTGTTATTAGTGGTATCTTTGTGGAGGATCTTGTGAATGGTTTTATACTGTATCCATTTTTTATAAAGGTATGTTTGATGGTCTCATATTCATGTTTAAGAGCTTGTTCATTTGAACAAATGGTTTGAGCTCTGTGTTTAAGGGTGTTTATGACCCCTAGTTTTTGTGTTGGGTGGTGATAAGAAGTTTTGTGTATGTACTGGCCTGTGTGTGTAGGTTTGCAGTAAACTGAGAAGGAGAGACAGCTTGAGGGAAGACGTGTGACAGGTGTGTCTAGGAACGTAAGAGAGTTGTTTTTTTTTTCAATTTCATGGTGAGTTGGATGCGTTTGTGTTGTTTGTTCAGGTGGCTAAGGAATGTATCTAGTGCTTGGCGGCCGTGGGGCCAAAAGGCGAAAATATCGTCGACGTATCTGAGCCAAATTTTGGGCTTTAGGTACGCCGATTCTAGAGCTCGTTGCTCAAAATCTTCCATATAAAAGTTTGCTATTGGGGTGGGAGAGTGGTGAGCCCATGGCTGTACCCTCTTTTTGAAGGTAAATTTAATTTGTTTTGTTTGGATAATTAAATAAATATATTTATTTAATTAATTTAATTCTGCCTATGGACCACAAGATGAGAAACACTACTCTAAAGTATAGGTTTATTTTAGAAGGCCTTGGATCCAGTTAATTTTGTAATTTGTTATGTAATTTTATTTGAAGTGAATATATTGTTGTAGTTTTATTAAATGTGTACATTTTTTGTATTTGGTCTTGAGTCAGTGATTTTCTGGATTCTGAAAGAAATAGTTAAAAGTCATTGCATCAATCGAAATTGAACCCTTGTGCAGTAATAAACACTTGGAATTAGAAGTATCATTATAGAGATAATATGAAAACAAATGATGATTAGTAATTATCAAAACAAATGGCGCAGCCAATATAATTAATAATCTCTCCTCTAAACAAATGACGCAGCTGACCGGATTGATAATTATCAAAATAAATAAATAATCTCTTCTTATAACAAATGGTGCAGTTGACAGGATTGATAATTATCAAAATAAATAATCTCTTCTTTATAACAATAGGACCTCATGAACCAACATGCAATGTTGTCTTTAACGGTGCCAAGAGCATGTGCAGTGGGAAGCTTGGAAAGCAGTGATACGGAGCGACGAATCATACTACACCCCTGCTGAGCAGATGGACAGGTATGGTTGTGTCGGATGGCCTGTGGACATCTCGTACCAGAGTGCATAATAACCCCAGCTATGAAAATTTGGAGGTGGTGGTGTTGTGATGGTATGGTCATGTTATTTGTGGTTTGGCTTCTGAGCTCTGTGGTATCATGAATGTGGAACACTAAGAGATATCTGAACATCCTGGACAATGCAATGCTTCTTACTTTGTGGCGTTGCTACAGAACTGACCATTGTCTCTTTCAATAAGGTTGCTGCTACATGTTGTAATTGCATGATTTGTCGACATGAACGTCACCACAGAGCCCTGATCTCAACCCTATGAACATCTGTGGGGTGGACTTCTTGACCACATTTGATGCTTCAGTTCATCCAACAGTCCAGGACTTCATTACTTGCCTACAGGAAGAATGGCCCAAAATTCCTATTGATCACTATTGTATGCTTGTGGAAAGTATGCTCTGTAGGATTGCTGCAGTCATTGCAGCAAAAGGAGATCCTACATCTTATTAAGGTATGTGCCATGACTGTTTGTTCCTCACCCAATGGTGTTCATTGACTTCTTTCCAAGCAGTGTATTTAATTTCCTTATGTTAGTATTATTGAGTGTTAATATATTGAAGAATAATAGAATTTTACTAACCAAAGATGTAAATCATTTAGCATTAATGTGCAGTTTTATTTTAATATGATGTTTTGTTGTAACAAAGCTTGCTGCACAGACCAAAACCTTATTCTTCTGGTTAGACTTGAATAATTTTACAAACTGAACCAATATCCTTGACTAGCCATCAGTGTATATACGTTACATTCAAGAAAAAACTTATATATTTCTCTTTCCAGTTAAGCCCTTAATGATGTAAATTGCTTAACTCAAGAAAAAAAAAAGTGGTATTGTACTGTAATATTTCTGGAGTAATAATGTCCAGAATAACTGAGGAATTTTCATAGCTAATGATAACAAATGCAAATAAAGCAAAATTGAATAAGAACACAAAATTTCAACTAAATATTCAGATATTTTGAATATGCCCTCTGGGTATAGTCATACACAAATAGCCAATTTAAGTGAAGGCACAAATATTTGACATTTTCTTACATACAAAGTTATTTCTGCTTAGCACATGGACTGGTTATTACTAACACCATGTTCCAACATAAAAATGTGACAAATTCACATGGAGAGAAGATGCAAGGAATAAGAAAAGTCTCATTGACTTTGGTATTGTTGATAGTGATGTTTTCTCCCTGGTGCAGGACACCAGAGTGTACAGAGGATTTGAAATTGGAAGCGATCACTATTTAGTCTTGAGCAGGATAAAATTGAATTTCATATTGAAAAGAATAACATGTCAGAAAGTTTTAAAGCGAATGAAAGTTGAGCAGCTCTCAGATGGGAACTGTAGACAAAAACACACAAAGATTATTGAAGAAAAAATGAAAGAGTTTGAGAACAGGAACCAAACCTTGGAGATTCAAAACCCTGATTGATTCAGCCAGAGAGGCATGTGGTGAGGTTGTCTGCATGGATAGAAAAATCAGAACTCCATGGTGGACACAGGAAGTTAGAGGCAGTGAAGGAAAAGAAGAAAGCATATCAAAAGTTCCTGGCAAATAAGTCGGCTTCTGCTCTTAGAGAATACAGAGACAAATGTAAGAAAGCTAAACACTGTGTAAAACTAGCTAAACAAAAGTCATGGGAGGACTTTGGCAAGAATATAGAAAATAAATATCAAGAAGGTGGCAATATATTCTGGAGGTTGTTGAAGAAGCTTAGGAATGGAGGAAAGAGTGCTGTAAAAGGAATTAGAGATGATAGAGGTGACATGAAAATGGGAGAAAAAGATATCCTTGAAGTATGGAGTAATTACTTTGAAAAACTGCTAAATGAAACAAGCAGTGATGACAGCATAGTGGTAAAAAAAAAGTGTACTTGAGGAAACTGTTGAGAAGAATTGTGGAAGAAAAGCTTGGTGAAGAACAAGCTGGATTCAGGCCAATTAGAGGCTGTCAGGTTCAGATCTTCACTTTACGACAAACAGTTGAAAAAGCATGGGAATATAACAAAGATCTGTATTTAAGTTTTGTCGATTTGGAAAAGGCATATGACAGGGTGCCAAGAGAGAAGGTATTCAATATGCTACAGTTATATGATGTCAATGGGGCATTATATCAAGCAATACTTAGTCTGTATTTGAGTTGTAAGTCAGCAGTTAGAATTGAAGGAAGTACAGGAAGATGGTTTAATGTTAAATCTGGTGTGAGACAAGGATGTACATTATCCCCTCTGTTATTCATTATCTATATGGATCACATTATGAAGGAAAGTGGTATTAAACATGATATCAGAATTGGAGATGTTAATGTCAGCTCTTTGCTTTATTCGGACGATGTTATACTTCTGAATAAATCCGCTACAAGTTTGCAAGATTCCCTGACTAAATTGAATAGCTGTTGTAATAGATATGGTTATGAAGGTCAGCAGTAAAAAGACAAAGACAATGAAAATAGGTAGAGTTGTTGAAAATGTCAACTGTGTTGTGAACAGGGAACCTGTGGAACAAGTAAAACATTTCAATTACTTAGGCATGATTTTTAGTGACAATGGTAAATTAAATATGGAAATAGACAACAGAATCAACAAAGCTGGTATGGTAGGAAGTCTATTGAATAAATTCATATGGAATAAGTGAGAAATTTGTCGCAACACAAAATTAGCTGTATACAAGACAGTGTTAAAACCAGTTTTAACTTATGGATCTGAGAGCTTGGTCAGAAGTAAAACACTTGACCAAAGACTAGAAACTACAGATATGAGAGTCCCGAGAAAGATTAGAGGTGTGAACAGATGACATCAATGGCGATATTATATTAAAAATGAGGATATTAGAAAAGAACTTGACATTGTCGGCATCTAAGAATGTGTTAGCAGATCTAATCTCAGGTGGTATGGTCACTTAAACAGAATGTGTGATGAAAGATTAGCAAAACAAGTGTTCTCTGCCAGGTTGGCATTAAAACGACCCAGAGGAAGACCAAGATATAGGTGGATTGATACTGTACAATGTGCCTTAGACGATAGAAATATAAGATCTGATAATGATAATATTGGTGTCTTGACAAGTAATAGACTGATTTCGAGGAAAATTGTAGACAGGTGAATTTGTGCACATTTTTATGTTGGAATATGGTGTTAGTAATAACCAGTCCATGTCCTGAGCAGAAATCCAACAAATATTTGCCATTATTATTAGCTTTGCTCTTTTCTCCAAATTTTCCCAAAATATTTTTGTATGTCTGACAATCATTTCCTACTCTGCTATTTAGATCCCCAACAAGGACCAACTTTTCCTTTTTCATTGTGTCAGTTGCTTTTTCTGAAGCATCAAAAAATTCTTCCACTTTTACCTTAGTAGAACCTTTTACCATAGGCACAAATAAGTCTCATTGTCCAATTCCCCATTCTGATATTAGCCATCATCACTCCCTGCCATTCAAGAAGATTAGCCTTGTATTTTGTGTTGAATACTATGGCTACTCCTTTTCCTTAATTGTCATTTCCTGAATATAACATTTTGTATTTATTGCTCAATAAGATCTCACCAGTTTTTGTCTTTTTTGTTTCAATCACCCCTATTATGTCGATCTGGTACTTATCTAATTCTTCGGCTGGCTCCATTTCTTTGCCATCCAGGCTTCTTATGTTGATAATGCCGATCTTTAACTCTGGTGATGTTGAGTTGGGGTGTGCTTTCAGATTTTTTCCAGTAGCTGACTTTTCGCTGTTCGCCCTGGTTCCTTGGCAAAAACAATGGGGGCCTTGTTTAGCTGGGCGATGCCCCCAGCCAGCATGAAATTTTGTCATGTTGTACCATCATTTTGTATATTGGTTTAAGCCAATAAGAATACAATTTGGTCGACTAAATCCCAAATTGCTAGCCTATCCTTGTTCGTTCAGTATCCAGGTAGATACCTAACAGTGTGCACCACAGCGTAAAAAAGTAAGAGAATAAAAAAAAAAAAGATTTATTACATAAACATTGAGTTTACTAACTAACTATAACATAAACATCCACTGAGCTACACAGGAAGGAGCCTGTGTAGCTCAGTGGATGTGGCGTTTGCACACCACGGCGCTTGGCCACACGAAGGAAGACTTGGCGAGTCTAGTCGGCGACTAGAGGAAATTTTTCTAAGTCTTTTTTCGACCAGTTCCCGAGTTAGTTGACGTCTGGCATGGGCAAGCAACTTTTTCCTCCCGGAAACTTGGGTTTTTCGTCCCGTAAACTCAAGAAAATCGACCGTAGAACCCACATTATTTTCAGACATTAAATATATTGTGTTAGGGTTAGGGACCACGAGATGGCGGCACATTTGAGCCGTCTCTCTCTTCACTGTGTACCGCTTAATTAGTGATAACCTTGGGCCATCTATCTCTGATTGGTACCAGTGGAGATTGAACTGCCCTCTCAGTCTCCAAAAAGTTAGATAGGGCTAAATGGCCTCGCCTACCCTGTATATGGAAATAAAAAGGCGTTAGGCTGATTTTTTTTTTTTACATTGAGTTTACCATTATTCTTCATTCAGAACCCATACAAAACTTTAAGTAGATGTGGGGGGGGGGGAGGAACTGTATTTCACCACAATCATACTATGAATATTTCTCCAATGAAGTGATCTTGCATAGCAAATTTCAACACCTTATCATAAAACTTCTTACAATCTCACAATTTTGTCTTACAACTAACATAGCCCTCATTGTCTCAACACTTAATCTAGATTTCTCCTTTGACCACATACTGTTCATACCAGAAAATATTCTCTCAGTCTTAAAGTGTAGGCGTTTTTTCGCTCATTTCAGAAGAAATCAGTACCATCTATCAGATACAAGAACGTTTTCATTATTCCATATATCCAAAAGCTTCACAATTATAGATTTTATGAGGGTCCACTGATCGAATACACGAGTTTCTTCTGTTTGTGTGCGTGATGAGTTTCTCGTTCAGGCTGTCCTGTATTTCTCAGCTTTTCCTAAACTGCACTTCTACTTGTTGACATATTCTGAGCTGGTTTCACAGAAATTCTCAACTACCTCAAAAAAACTTAGCCTCATTAACTTCTCCTGAATCTACTAACATTTTTAGTTGTTTTTTGAGCTGATGTTTTTAACTGAAGTCAGAGTCTTTTTCAGCATCCTTATGTTTCTGGCTACGCACATGTTGGTTGATGTCGCTTCTGCCTCCATGAGCAATGGAAAAATGGACATTACAATGTTAGCATACAACTTCTGTTCCATCACTACACAGCTTGTCCAGTTTAATAATTTTGAATTCTTTCTGGAGATCATCATTAAAACTGCAGCTTTGCCTTTTTGACATTGTAAGGATAGCCTTAAAGTTTTAAAAAATATGAAATTTAAACCACTGGCATTGAATAACAAAGCCATTGGTCAGCATACAGCCAAAACAAAACTAATGCTACAGCAGAACAGATGCCGCGTCTGAAATGCACAAGTGTTGCCAACATGTATTTTTTCTTTTCTCTGAATAAATCACTGCAGATATCAATATTTAGTATTGTAAAAATTATGTGTCTGCACCTTTGTAATATATATGATAGTTAATTTCTTTAAGTTTTGATTCTATACTTTGTTCGAAAATATCTCTTACACTTATCACTACATCAAGCGAAGCAATACTCTATTCTTCAGTTGTGGCTATTTATCTCCCTAGGTCACACACGTTCGGTCTTTTTATGAGAAGTGCATTGGTATATAGGAATCGGGCAAGTTATTTGACAAACAAAACAATTTATTCATGCTAATTAGACTACAATAAAGTTAACACTATGCACACAATCTTTTTTCCTGACTCGATAATCAGCAATGTTAACTTAGATCTTAAATTTTGCAATCTAGTTCAACAATTCTCCTTTAAGTAAACAGGCTAAGGTAATGTTTGTGCCTATGCTTAAGTCATACAACATAACAGACCTACACATACTATACCACAGGCAAGCTTAGACAATAAATAACATTTTGCACATTAACTTTCACCTTGTAACAGCACTAACTTATTTTACACAACTAAGCAAGTTATTTCTCAATGGTTAGCTAATTGCCTTCAGTCCTGAAGTAATACTAACAAAAAAAAAAACAGCTAGAGCAATCTCTGCTACAATTTCTGCCTCTAGTTAAATCACATATAATAGACCTTACTTGATATTTAGTCATCTAGTCCACATCAGTAAACCTTTGAGATCGTTATCATCTTCTTCCTTCTGATATTGCTTACACACACGGCACCGTTTTCCGATATCGACGAGGGCACTTCCACAGGCAGAGATCATCAGGAACCTTGGCGGCTGGAAATCCGGAACTTACTTTATTCACTGCATAAACGACCCATCTAGCATCTTCAGATGTCTGTTGGCTGGAACGGGGTCCCTTAACCTAGAATTGGCAGGACATACTCGAACTGGGAGCCGGAACACAAACTTGGTGAAAACGAACTTATCCAGCGACGACCATCTAAACGACCTCTCCTCCTAAGCGGTCTTCCAGCTAACTCGACTCACCTTCTCCGAAACGAACCCTCTTCATGACGACTGACCTTCCTCGGAAAAAAAAAACTTCCTCTGTTTGTCTCTCTACTCTCACTTTTTCGATGTCTCCCCCTTTTTTGCTGCTCAATCGACCTTGGTTCTTGCTACTTTTTTATTCCCTTGGGTATTCATAGAGGTCTCCCCCCCCACCTTTTTAGGTTGCTGCATTAAGGCAGGAAACCCTGTACATTCTGGACCTTTGTGAGTGTATGTGTAATGTACTTAGGTCTTATTTTTAATCCTGTTTGGAATATTATTTTTTTTGTCTTAACAATCTATTGTTACAATTCATTCAGACATTTTTTCTTTGTCCTTTGTTATTGTACAGCAAGTCATTAGTTAAATATTAACCAAAATTACAAATATGTTAAATTAATTTGAATTCCTAAGTAAAATCGGTATAGAAAGGATCTAATTTAAAAATTCTGTCCACACAAGATTTTACAGTATCGAACAATGAGACTCCATGGTTATACAAATTACTGGTATCCGTGATACTGATATACGATTACAGATTATGAATAATAATTTATGATTGACCAATATTACAGTATATTTATAGTTTTTATTAAAAATGGGACAAATTTGATATTTTTATTAAAACAACGGGATGGCCGGGAAATATGAAAAAACGGTTCATCATCAAATTCCTGACATGTACCCTCAAGGGGTGTACAGGATATGATAGTACTACATGAAAAATTTACATCATTACTAACTTCCTATCTACAATTTTCCTCCAAATCAGCCTGTTACTTGTCAAAACTCCAACATTATCAGATCTTATATTTCTATCGTCTAAGGCACTTTATACTGTATCAATCCACCTATATCTTGGTCTTCCACTGGGTCGTTTTCCTGCCAACCTGGCAGAGAACACTTGTTTTGCTAATCTTTCCTCTCTCCCATTCTATTTAAGTGACCATACCACCTGAGATTAGCTCTGCCAACACGTTCCTGGATGCTGACAATGTCAAGTTCTTTCCTGATATCCTCATTTTTAATATGATAGAAAGTGCTAATCATCATAAGTCGAGGACTATCTGTATATCATATACATATATATGATATATATTGCCCTGAATAATGTCCTATTTGCATTATATAACTGTAGTATTTTGAACAGTATTTCTCCCTTGTCTCCTTATCATGTGCTTTTTTTCTAAAACTTTAAAAAGTTAAATACAGATCCTTGTTATATTTGCATAATTTCTTAACTGTCTGAAAGAAAAATATGAACTGTTATTGGCTTGAAACCAGCCTAGTTTCAGATTTCAGTATGCTCTGTGTGTGTGTGTGTGTGTCTTATTATCATTATTAAAATTTCAGTTTTCATCCCCTCTACTATTTCCTGAAATGTACCATCAGGGAATGCACAGGATGCTCTGATAATACTATGCAATTAAGTTAACATTATTATCAACTTACTATCAACAATTTTCCTTTAATTTAATCTGCTATTTGTTAATCTTCTAACATCATTAGATTTCTCTTTTCATTTTGTAAGATAGTACTAGCTACATATCTTTCTACCTTGGTCTTGACCTGGATCTTTTTATTCTGCCAATCTGGCACCAAACACCACTTTAGTTAACTTTCCCATTCTGTTTAGGTGAACACCTTAGATGTTCTGTTACTCTAAAAAGATTATGATCGAAAAGATTTGACTGTAATCAAGACCAATAATCAGGTTTATTGATTTAGTATGCTACAATCAAAAACATTTGATTTTTAGGTTATTTGGAAATGGATTAGTGGCTTGAAAGAGGTGGGTGACTAAGGACGATGCTTCTCTCCATTGTTTGAGGGCTGACATGAGGCAGTCCTCTTGAACAGTGGAGAGTAGCATTAACAGTCAACTTCTTCACTACTTGGAGGCACACCATTTAATACCTAGTGAGATATTCTTGATAAAGGTGGAATATCAAGCCAGGATATAAGAACAAAAATTGCAATAGTAACGCATCACTCCAAAAATTAAAGCCAAAGCACTTATGGACCGATAACACAATTACAGATACATTTTATTGACACACGTTAATTCTTCTGTGAAAGTGAAAATTGGACCCCCCCCCCCCGCTAAAGAAAATGAGAAAAGAAATTGCATTCATTTGAAATGAGATGCTATGGACATCTAAAAATGCCATATACCAATCAAAACTCAAATTTGGAAGTCAGGCAAAGAATCTATTCTTTTTGATGGTAGAGATAACATCATATCTTTATAGAAAAGATTTGAAGAAAAAGACTCATCTAGCTTGGTCAATTTTGGATCTAATAGTCTCTCAAGACAGGACCTCATGAGACTTATTCCAGTAACCTCAAAAAAAAAAGAGGAAGACCAAGAATAGACTGTATTGTTAATATAAAAGAACTGGACAAATACTTAATTTTCAGAGCTGAAATCAAAGTACAGGTCAAGATTGAATGGAGAATTTTTGTGGACTGTCTTTTTGGATCTACTCTGACGGCACTATATTCACTATGGGAAGAATTATTATTCTGGATTCCATCATTCTTTCTTCACAGCAGATCCCATGTCGTAATTTACTCATTTTGGATATAAGCCATGGAAAGATTTGAAGAAATCCATAGTTGCATTTTTATATTTGTCAACATCATCATCAAATTCCTGACATGTACCCTCAAGGGGTGTACAGGATATGATAGTACTACATGAAAAATTTACATCATTACTAACTTCCTATCTACAATTTTCCTCCAAATCAGTCTGTTACTTGTCAAAACTCCAACATTATCAGATTTTATATTTCTATCGTCTAAAGCACTTTGTACTGTATCAATCCACCTATATCTTGGTCTTCCACTGGGTCGTTTTTCTGCCAACTTGGCAGAGAACACTTGTTTGGCTAATCTTTCCTCGCCCATCCTGTTTAAGTGGTCATACCACCTGAGGTTAGCTCTGCTAACGCATTCCTGGATGCTGACAATGTCAAGTTCTTTCCTAATATCCTCGTTTTTAATATGATATCCATTGATGCCATCTGTTCACGCCTATAATCTTTCTCAGGACTCTCATATATGCGGTTCCTAGCCTTTGGTCAAGTGTTTTTCTTCTGACTCAGCTCTCAGATCCATAAGTTAAAACTGGTTTGAACACTGTCTTGTATACAGCTAATTTAGAGTTCCGACTAATTTCAATCTTATTCCATATGAATTTATTCAATTCAACTTCCTACCATATACCTGCTTTGTTGATTCTGTTGTCAATTTCCATATTTAATTTACATCTTCACTAAAAATCGTGCCTAAGTAGCTGAAATGTTTTACTTGTTACACAGGTTCTCCATTGACAACACAGTTGACATTTTCAACGATTCTGCATATTTTCATTGTCTTTGTCTTTTTAATGCTGACCTTCATACCATATCTATTACAACAGTTATTCAGTCTAGTCAGGGAATCTTGCAGACTTATAGTGGATTTATTTAGAAGTATAACATCATCTGCATAAAGCAAAGAGCTGACATTAACATCTCCAATTTTGATATCAGGTTTGATACCACTTTCCTTCATAATGTGATCCATATAGATAATGAATAACAGAGAGGATAATGTACATCCTTGTCTGACACCAGATTTAACATTAAACCATCTTTCTGTACTTCCTTCAATTCTAACTGCTGACTTATAACTCAAATAAAGACTAAGTATTGCTTGATATAATGCTCCATTGACACCATATAACTGTAGCGTATTGGAGAGCTTCTCCCTTGGCACCTTGTCATATGCCTTTTCTAGATCGACCAAACTTAAATACAAATCTTTGTTATATTCTCATAATTTTTCAACTATTTGTCGCAAAGTGAACATCTGATCCTGACAGCCTCTATTTGGCCTGAATCCAACTTGTTCTTCACCAAACGTTTCTTCCAAAATTCTTCTCAACCGTTTCTCAAGTATACTTGCATAGATCTTGCCAGGAACACTCAGTAGGGAAATACCTCTGCAATTCTCACATTCAGTTTTATTTCCCTTTTTATATATAGGTACTATTAGAGCTCTACTCCAATCGTTGGAAATTCGTCCCTCTGTCCAGGCTTTCTGAACTATGCAGTGCAGCCACTGTAAGACTTTTATACCACCATACTTTAGCATTTCTGGTCAAATATCATCTACTCCTGCTGTCTTTCCACATTTCAAGCCTTTGATGGCTTTTTCTACTTCAAGTATGGATATGTATTCCTGACTACATGCCTGTTGAGTGTTTTTTACCACTGTGCTCTCACTGCTTGTTTCATTTAGCAATTTTTCGAAATAATTACTCTATACTTCAAGGATATCTTTCTCTCCTGTTTTCATGTCACCTTTAACTTCTCTATCTCCTTTTACAGCACTCTTTCCTCCATTTCTAAGCTTCTTCAACAACCTGCAGAATATCTTACCATCTTCGTGATATTTATTTTCTATGTTCTAGCCAAAGTCCTCCAATGACTTTTGTTTAGCTAGTTTTACACAGTGTTTTGCTTTCTTATGTTTGTCTCTGTATTCTCTAAGAGCAAAAGGTGACTTATTTGCCAGGAACTTTTGATATGCTTTCTTCTTTTCCTTCACTGCCTCTTTAACTTCCTGTGTCCACCATGGAGTCTGATTTTTCTATCCTTGCAGACAACCTCACCACATGCCTGTCTGGCTGAATCAATCAGGGTTTTCTTCAAAGTTTGCCACCGAATTTCCAAGGTTCGGTTCCTGTTCTCAAACTCTTTCATTTTTTCTTCAATAATCTTTGTGTATTTAGTCTACAGTTTGCATCTGAGAGCTGCTCAACTTTTATTCGCTTTAAAACTTTCTTACATGTTATTCTTTTCAATACGAAATTCAATTTTATCCTGCTTAAGACCAAATAGCGATCACTTCCAATTTCAAATCCTCTGTACACTCTGTCCTGCACCAGGGAGAAAACATCACTATCAATAATAACATAGTCAATGAGACTTTTCTTATTCCTTGCCTCTTCTCTCCATGTGAATTTGTGCACATTTTTATGTTGGAACATGGTGTTAATAATAACCAGTCCATGTCCTGAACATTAATCCAACAAGTATTTGCCATTATTATTAGCTTTACTCTTTTCTCCAAATTTTCCCAAAATATTTTTGTATGTCTGACAATCATTTCCTACTCTGCTATTTAGATCCCCAACAAGGACCAACTTTTCCTTTTTTTTTCATTGTGTCAGTTGCTTTTTCTAAAGCATCAAAAAATTCCTCCACTTCTACCTTAGTAGAACCTTCTGTGGGACCATAGGCACAAATAAGTCTCATTGTCCAATTCCCCATTCTGATATTTGCCTACATCACTCTACTTGAGACTGCCTACCATTCAAGGAGATTAGCCTCGTATTTAGTGTTGAATACAATGGCTGCTCCTTCTTTTCCTTGATTGTCATTTCCTGAATATAACATTTTGTATTTATTGCTCAGAAAGAGCTTGCCAGTTTTTGTCTTTTTTGTTTCAGTTACCCCTATTATGTCGATCTGGTACTTACGTAATTCCTCAGGTAGCTCCATTTCTTTGCAATTCAGGCTTCGTATTTTGATAGCACCGATCTTTAACTCTGATGATGTCGAGTTGGGGTGTGCTTTCAGATTTGTTCCAGTAGCAGACTTTTCGCTGTTCGCCCTGGTTCCCTGGGAAAAACAAAAGGGGACTTGTTTAACCGGGTGATGCTCCAGCCGGCATGAAATTTTGTCATGTTGTACCATCATTTTCTATATTGGTTTAAGCCAATAAGAATACAATTTGGTCTGCTAAATCCCAAATTGCCAGCCCATCCTCATTCGTTCAGTATCCAGGTAGATACCCAACAGGGTGCAGCACGAGAAGGTGAGGATTGGACATTAGGTCAGAAGCCCTGGTCGGTTCTCTGCGTTCCTTTAAAGGCTATGTGGAGGTCTCCTCTCAGTTATACAGCTTTGACCCTTAAGCACCCCTTGTATATTTTTTATATATTATCTTTTATATTTCTATGACATGTAATCAGGACTGGCATAGACCTCACCAAGCTCCAGTCTTAAGGTCTGTTTTCAAGTATCCAGTGAATATCCTAACCTCAAATCCGATGTAATTTTACTGATAATAGTAAAATCCATTTTGCTTTCCTTATTAAAATGCTACAAGATCCTATCCATTTGTCTTTTTTTTTTTTTTTTTGATAAATCTTGCAGTCCTTAAATGAGTTTCAATTCAAGTTTCAAAAATCTTCCATAACCAATATTTTGCTTATGGAAGAGGAATATTCTAAGTGGGGTGGGGATAATCTGGTGAACTTCAATGATGTCAAAACACAGTCCTGTCTTATTTCTTGTAAGAATGATCTTTCTTCAGTTCCCCTATTTAATAATAATAATAATATCTCCAGTCAGTTTCTTTTCTCTTTGGGATGACATAGAAAACACTAGCATTTGCTAGCAAAAATATGTAACATCTCTAGCTTCTGTAGCATGCAAAACTTAATAGTCTCTTCATTTGAAGTCACTGCTTGTTGTCTTTATAGCTTCTAACAGGAAATAGTGAACTAGAAAGGAAAACCTTTCAAAGAATATCCAGAAGAGGACAGTTCATTTAATGAGGGTGGTCAGAAAAGTTCTCGGCTTAACAATGAAAAAAACGAATTTATAATTTCAAAATTATTTTTATTTTTCAACATAATCTCCCTTTAGACTAATACATTTATTCCAGCAATGCTCCTGTAGTGGTTCTCAGTAAAATCTGCAAAATACCCCTGTACAGCTGCAATCACCTCTTGATTCGAAGAAAAACTCTGACCAGCGAGGAAGAGTTTTATTTTTGGGAAGAAATTGAAGTCAGAGGGAGCCAAATCTAGGCAATAGGGTGGATGTTCCAACAATTCATAGTGCAGATCAGTGGCAGCCCGTACATAAGCACTGCAACACTGCAGCACCTCCAAGGAAAAAATGAAAAAATTAAATTTTGTTTGTGTTTATAAATAATAATAATGCTTACAACATTATATAAATGCAATACAACCTGTTAAAGGTCACAGCTTATGTTTCGACAGTGATCGAATAGTTAATAATTGGAATTGTTTGATTAACGCTTTAGATTACGAAATAGATACACTGCGATTTAACGCAGTGTCAGAATTATCACGTTATATCACGTTCAACCAATCTCAGCCAGTCTCGCCGATATTCGTTTGCGCTTCTCATTTCACATAACTAGTGAATCTGACACTGCTCTTTGGGTAGTGTATGCTTGCCCGCGATATTTTTTATTGGTTATTTAATTATAATTATTTATTTATTATAGATACAGGGCTGAATTATGACAAGTGTCACTGTTGAAAACATGAAAAGAATTATATTTTTTTCAATTATCATTACATGAAACAAATGCACTGCGATCTAACGCAGTGTGAGAATGATCGCGCCAATTGCAGCTAGACTCGCCGATATTCATTTACCCTTGACACTGCTCATTTGGGCAGTGTATCGATGCGCGTTATTTCTGTGAGACATGAAACTTTTATTATTGGTGTTTGTAAGTGGTGAGGGTAAAATATTTTTAATAAAGCAATTTTTTAACATGTAAATTTATTTATTAATAAATTGGTTACTGATTAGGAAAAACATAATTTTTTAAAAATTTTATTTTGTATATACAGCACCCCCACTTAAAATTTTCACCGGCTGCCACTGTTGCAGATCCCTTAATTTTCCCATTGCCAAAACACCTTTGTGGGCAGGTGCATTGTCCTGATGAAAGATGATTTTTTTCTTCTGCAAATAGTCTTTTCTCACGAATTGTTTTGTCTAGTCTGGTTAAAAGATCAAAATAATATTTCCTGGTTATTGTTTTACCCTTTTCAAAATAATTAATAAATAAAATGCCTTTAGCATCCCAAAACACTGATGCCATGACCTTTCCTGCTGATGGAACCGACTTTGTCTTCTTTGGCGCTGAACATTCGGCTTCTGTCCACTGTTTTGACTGCTTTTTGGATTCTGGTGTGTAAAGTGAATCTAAGTCTCATCCATAGTAATAAATCGACTCACAAAATCAGTTTTATTCTTGTTAAAACGCTCCAAGCACTGTTCAGAGATTTTCATGCAAGTGCATTTTTGATCTGCTGTGAGCAAGTGCAGCACCCATCTTGCGCAATTCTTCATGCAAAATATATCTTACACATTCTTTTGAAATACCTATAGTCTCAGCAATTTCATGCACTTTGACTCGTCGATCATCCAATACCATATCGTGCATTTGATCAATGATTTCTGGTGTTGTTACACTTTTTGGACTTCCTTCACATTGATCATCTTCTCAAGACTGTACAGCCGCGTTTAGACTCGGCAGCCCATTTCTTGATTGTCAAAAATGAAGGAGAAGAGTGCCCATAAACTTTTATGAACTTTGAATGAATTTCTTTTGGCTTTAAACCTTCTTTTACAAAGAATTTTGTAACCGCACAATACGCAATTTTATCCATTTCAAGGGATACAGACAACACTTTTGCTTCAGACAGCTGTATAAAACAAATTACTTGATATAGTACACCCACAGATACGAGACCCTTCGACACTTCGCATGTCAAAAGAAGGAGAATCCTTTCCGATAATAGGGTAATCAATCTGTATTGTGGGATGAGTGTTTATTATTACACTTCGGAAAATTAACTTCTTTTTTATGATCATTGTAATTTTTAAAGTGGTAACTATTTTGCTTGTATAACAGTTGGAAAATTTTACTTATAAAGCACGTAATTTCACATGTTGGTGACCAATTAGTATATCACCTTATTTCTTTCTTCCCTTCAACATGAATTGACTCTTCTTGGCAGTCTGCCAACGATAGCTCTTGTTATCAAATAACTTGCAATTTCACATGGATGCTTATGACAGATGTATCAACTTAGAAAAAAAAAATCTTGTTGATAGTGTTGCCATCTATGTTTGAGGTCAAGAACTTTTCAGACCATCCTCATAATCACTCTTCCATTGTCTCTTTGTACTGTCTTTGCTAGAGGTATTTTCATGGGGCTCCATTTAAATTACCATCATCATCATCATTCCTCCAAGCATATGAAATAACAATAGTAGCTGCTACTGAACTAAATTATCTTATGCTTTTATTCCATCTTCCTCTGTTCTTTGGAACAACCTTCACTATTCTGTTTTTGCACTACATCCTTCAGCTGATTCAGAAGTGCATCATTAGATTCCCTTTACCATAATCACTTGCCCACGTCCATATTGGAAAATTCAAATCATTTGTGACGCAAAGCATGAAAGAATGATGAAAGTTGGCATAATAACCTTCAAGGGAATTGCAATCATTTTACACTGCAGTAATAATTTGTAACATATCAGAGATTAGCATGTGTCATGCACTTTGGTTAGCATATAATGATATGCTAATAGATGTTGATGTTAATAGATTACATGAAGTGAAGAAAGTAAATAAAGGATGTAGGAGTTTTTTGTGTGTGTGCATGTGTTAGTCCTATCCATTGAAAGGGTGGTAAATCTGTGTAATTTGAGAGTTAGATAATCCAAGCAATTAATTTAGAAGCCAAACATTGCACTTTTTTCCAAGATATTTCTTGTCCCAATTTGACAAAAATTGGCTACTACCAAATACAAGCATCCATTCAGCTGTGGGATTCAAATTTAGAATCCCACAGCAGAATGGATTCGTTATTTACTCACCCATACATTTTAAGCAAAGTAATTAGAAAATTTTCTCTACTACCACACAAGTGTTAGTGAGACAGTGAAGGTTCTGTTGATTTTCTGCTGAATTTTCATTGAGTTTCTATTGATAAGAAGCATTAATTCTATTTGGGTTACTCTGCCAAGATTTCAACTTCTGGGTTTTTAGTGACACTACTAGTTTGTCTGCAGTACACTTCATATGACAAGCTGTTATGTACACTGAGTTAGCTTTGAATTAAGGTCCCCCCACCTCATTTACATATTTGGCACGATAATGAAGTGTCATGTGATATCAATATCAGATGCAGATACTATAAATGGGCACACCTGTCCTCTGTATGTAATTAGCAAATGTTTTCCAGTAATGTGGGAAATGTGGCAATGTAGACCAATTTGACTGTGGGCAGATAGTTGGGGGGCTCAGAAGGCAGGTGCCAGTATTTTGGAAACAGCCGCACTTGTTGGTTGCTCCTGTACTACTGTATCAATGGTGTACCAGGACTGAATTAACCATGAACAACTTCCAGTAGAATGCTCACATTAGTCATGTCATCCATGCATGGTTGTTCCTAGAGGTGAGCATCGGGTATCATGACTGGTGTCTCAGTAACAACGTGCAACAGTCACACAGCTCATCCAACAGTAGGGCAGTTCGACCAATTTCCACATGCACTATGTGGTTTACCTTGCTTCACCAGGGTTTCCACAGCTGGAGACCAACAAGGGTTACCATGAGGCCAGGCAAAGCAACACCTTGCATGGGCCAAGGAACATCGGCAATGGGTCCTGGACAGATGGAAGAAAGTCGTCTGGAGTGATGCAGTTGCTGCAGTGGACATGGGTCGAGTTATGCACGGAGGATGTTCAACACCTTGTGGAATCTGTTCCTAGGCATCTGCGAGCCATGATTGCAGAAAGGTGGAACCAACATGTTATTAGGTGGGTGTTCCTAATGCAAAGCTAACTCAGTGTATATTGTTTGATTCGTAAGTACAAAAAGAGAATGCATTTTTTGCTAATCTGTACGATAGTAGAATTAGTTTTTGTTACAGATATTAGAATTGAAAGGTCTATTCAGGATTATGCTCATGAATCAGTGGATTATATACATGTTATATATTGATCATAATAATGACAGGTCATCTTAGAATAAGAAGAGAGAGAGGGAGAGATCTCCTTTTGTTAATGCTGAATTATTAGTTGTAAAATTGTGAAAACTGTATTTGTAACATTTTTTAGATGAAGCATGTTTATGTTAAATAAACATAGGGCTTCAACAGACCTGTGGAGGTGATGTTATGGTCTGGGAATCATTTTCCTGGCACATCCTAGGTTTATTGGTTATTATCTCACAAACACTGAATGGTAAATGCTACAGGGACCTGTTAGCTGACCATCTCCATCCATATCTGCAGGAGGTCTAACCCGACCACAGTGCCATCTTTCAACAGGACGATGTACCTTGTCACCAGGCTTGTACAACTACTGAGTGGTTGGAGGTACATGACAATGAATTTGCCACATTGCCTTGGCTTCCAAATTTCCCTGACTGTAACCCAATTGAACAAGTGTGGGATTCATTAGAACAGGGTGTGAGAACTGCTGATCCTCCTCCACAGAATGAGCATGAACTGATGGAGTTGCTGCAGTGGACATGGGTCGAGTTATGCACGGAGGATGTTCAACACCTTGTGGAATCTGTTCCTAGGCATCTGCGAGCCATGATTGCAGAAAGGTGGAACCAACATGTTATTAGGTGGGTGTTCCTAATGCAAAGCTAACTCAGTGTATATTGTTTGATTCGTAAGTACAAAAAGAGAATGCATTTTTTGATAATCTGTACGATAGTAGAATTAGTTTTTGTTACAGATATTAGAATTAAAAGGTCTATTCAGGATTATGCTCATGAATCAGTGGATTATATACATGTTATATATTGATCATAATAATGACAGGTCATCTTAGAATAAGAAGAGAGAGAGGGAGAGATCTCCTTTTGTTAATGCTGAATTATTAGTTGTAGTTGTAAAATTGTGAAAACTGTATTTGTAACATTTTTTAGATGAAGCATATTATAAATGATACCCAGTACATTTTTAAGGTTTTTAATTTAATTTTTATTTATTTTTTTAACAAGGAGGAGGTAGGTATTTCTACTACTAATGATGCAGATATGATTGAAGATGGTGAACAAGAATTGGATTTTGGGACAGTTGAGAGAGAAATACATAGTTATTGTAAACCTCCAACTCCTATCTGTAAACGGAACAAAAAAGCTCCTCATAAGAAATCTCAAAGTAGTGATGATGATAATCTTGATGATGAAGAGGATGATAGTGACGCATGTGTTTATTGCATATGTCGTAGCCGAGATACAAGTCGATTTATGATGTAAGAAAACAATTATTATTTGTATTATTTTATATGAATGGTAATAATATCTTCAATTACAGTTTGTGGTTACTTCATTATTTCTTGTTTACTTTTTCAGTCCTTAAATGCTTATTAGCTTCAAGTTTCATACATAATAAAATGAATAGCACTTAACAAACTTTTTTTTTAAACAAGGAGGAGATAGTTATTTCTTCTACTAATGATTAGGGATGTGTTGAAGCAGGATTTGGTTGAAGCATACTGAATTAAATTATATAAGCAAATGTGTATTTAAAAAAAAAATACTCATTAAAAATTGATATAAAAAAAATTTAAATGAGTGTATATTTTTTGTTCAGAACATTTGTTTATAAAATCTAATTCACAATGTTTAAAATTTAATTAACTATGAATTATGCTTGTGCTGAATAGTTAGCACTTCGGCCAAATTGCAGAAAGAAGAAAGATTAAAAAAATGTATAATAATGCTTCACCTAATCAGAGGAAAGCATTGGAGAGCCAAGGATATGGCCTTATAGAAGGACGTGAATAGATTGCACGAATTTGCAGGTAAGTGGAACTGTCAGTTCAGTGTTGCAAAGTGTAAGGTTTTGAAATTTGGTAAGCAATGATCAGATGCAAAGTATTCACTTGATGGGGAAACTTTTAATGGAGGTAGAGGAGATGAGAGATCTGGGAGTGGTGGTGGTGGACAAGGACCTGAAATTCAGGACTACATTGTACAAATTGTGAAAACATCACATCGGATAATGGCAATGATGCAGAGGACTCTGACGTGCAAAAATAAAGAGGTTATGATATGCCATTGTATAAGGCCTTGATCAGGCTTCATATGGATTATCGTGCCCAGATTTGGTCACCGGCTTTTCTTGGTGATAAGGATATATTAGAAAGGGTCCAGAGAAGATTCACAAAGGTAGTCAGTGGTCTTTGGAATGTGTGGTACAAGGACAGATTGAGAGAATGTAAATTGCAAAGCCTTGTGAATAGGAGTGGGGAAGGATATGATTGAGTCATATAAGCTAATCAGGGATTAACACATACTATTTGGATTACAAGACCATAGGTCTTTTAATCCAAATAGTATGTGTTAATCTTAAAAAAAGACCAAATATAACTTTCATCTAGTCAGGGATTGTTATCAGGTTGACATAGAATATGAGAGGGGGGGGATAGAACAAGAGGCTATCCCTGGAAACAATATAAGAAGGGTCTGAGTAGAGGAGTACGTTCTTTACATGGAGAGTGGTTGGTGAGTGAAATGCATTGCCTGAGTGTATTGTGAATGTAGATACATTGAATCAATTTAAGACACAATTGGATGAGCTTTGTGTGGGATAGTGTGTACCTTCCACGATGAGTCTCTGACTCCATAGAGGTCAGATGTTAATAATGTGACCACATGAAAATATATATATATCAATGGCATACCCATTTCGGTTGGGTGTGCTGTTGTGTGGGTTATGCAATCTGTGCTACAAAATTCACGTCAATTTGACCGTATGATTGCATTTTTTTTTTATGTATGAAAGTTTTGAGAGTGCATAGCGCATCAATGCTCATCTTAATTGGTCCAATGCAGTTAATTTTAGGATAACTTTAAATACTTTAATTTATCAATTAATGGTAACGAAATCTGCAGGTTGACATCTGTCTGTTGTTTCCAAAGACTAGAATAAAAAGGTCCCTATACTGTTAAAAAAAAAAAAAAAAAAAAAAAAAACTTTCCAACCTCAACAGATGCTATGCTGCATAAGCAAGAAAAATAATTAGCTTTGGTTATCACTAAATACAGTAAACAGATAATTAGCATCTGTGTACTATATTTAGGAACGATTAGTGTAGACAACTCAAACAACACACTTAATGGAAAAACACTCTGCTGCCGCAGGCTATGCTACATGCATGCGAACAGAACAGATTTATTGTAGCACTAAACATAACACCTAATTAAACACATTTGTCCTAACATCCGCTTTCAAATTTTCAGTTCCAGAAAATATGTGTAACAGCTGTTTGTAATACAGCAATTGGATACAGAAAGTGCTCAATTTATGAAAAGCAAAATGAATATATATATATATATATATATAACTTGAAATCAGTTTGAATTGCATTTGAGATATTCGATATCATCCAGACACTTAACAAATGTTAATTTTAGCAATAAAATTCTACCACGGAAGTTGGACTAACATGCCATATAAGCATTTGTGAAAATGCAACTGCTCTACACAGAAGTGGTATACGTACTCTAAAAGCTAGTACTTCCCAGGGAATAAAGGCATGACAGACACCCAGGTGTGAACATGACAATATGTTAATATAATATTAAATATGGAAAGCATAAAGGTCAAATGAACAATAGCTATGCTTCGCATGTGCCATTTTTTCTGAGAAACAAACGGTTTACACTTTTTTGGTAAGGTTAGATTATCATTGGCAAATACTAGAGTGAGATATGGAGAATTTAAATTTTGATACAATTTTTAAATACAGCCATATATAATTCAGGCAGAAATCGGAAAGTAATCACTTGGAAAATTATCATTTTTTTGGACTGAATCAAAGAAAGGCTGAAATAACTCTTTTTACTTTATTTATACACAAGTTCCAATCTTCTGTTTTTCTTTAGGAATTGTGTTAGCACATCATCATAAAATGAAGGTTTTTCCTTCATTTCCATTATTAATGTCTTTTCAATAGCAATTAAGCTTAGGCTGCACAGCCTTGCTGAAAAAGACCACTTGACTGTAGCAATAGAGCTCGGAATCTACATGACAAGTTCTGTTAACTTTTGAGTTTCCTTGAATACAACCTGAAGTTGATTTTCTTGCATGAATTTTAATAGGTGATGTACTGGTTTCCTGGCAAATTCTTCAGAAGAAAATAGTACTTTCAGTTCATTTTTCAAGCGAATATAGTCAAAACCTGGGCCATAGAAATCCTTTAAGTTTTTCTAAAATACCATCAGGAAATGTCTTTGCATACTGACCATATCTTTCACTACAAAGGAGTTAAAAAAAATTCTAGTTTTGAAAGTGAAGTGTATCTTTCTTCCATCTCCAAGCACTTGCAGTCGCCTATTCCTGGTATAATCGAAGCCATGTGCTCTTCTCGGTGTCTTCTGGTCCTTTTCGTCTCTTAGGTCTCGACTCATCAACTGTATGCTTCTTCTATAGAAACCCAAATATCATCAAATCCATGTTCCTGTCATTCCTAAATGCTTCATAGTGTCATGTACTTTTTTGCAGTACAATAAATATATCATAGGATGAAGTTTGCGGTATATTATTCAAAGCATCAGTATAGCCAAATAAAACAGAAAATTTCTAGCAACAAAATTGTTTGAAAATCTTGCAAAAAATGCAAAAAATCACAAGGTTTGATTATAGCATCCATGTCCCATTCCCCAGAATTCTCCACTATATGTTCAAAAAAATTCAATGAGTTGATTTCTGTGATGTTTTATAATGGGAAGTAAAGTTCCATCTGGTTGGCACAAATGGAGGCTAATTTTTTAGCAACAAAATCTTGCAAAGCATTTATTCTTTTCGATGATTTAGAAAAATAAGCCACCCAATGCACCGATAATTTGGAAAAACAATCTGCATTCCTTGATATTCAAGAGGCTTGCTTCAGAACTGAATTCAAAACATGGGCATAGCAATGTGTAAATATTGCTAAAGGATATGCCTCAATAACTTTCCTCTGTAAGCCATTAATATGGCCACTCATTACACAGGCACATCATGTTTGGCCGACTAACTTGTCCTTGATATTAAATTCCTCAACTCTGTTTACAACATGCTCAAAAAGACCATTAGATGTTCTGTCATCATTTACATCTGTAAATCCGATGAACCTTTCATGTATCTGCTCATTATGGACAAAATGGGAAAACAACTGATAGCTGCGATTTTGACATGACATAAGATGTTTCATCCAGAATAATGACCACAAATGTAGTGGCAGCAATTTCTTTTTTTTATAGCATCTTTAACCACATCAGATATATCGCTAATGATATTGTTTAGTGCTGTGGAAGAAGTTTCTTGAAATACAATTGAATCCTTTAATGACTTTATAAAAAGAGGATTATGTTCATGGAGTACATTGAAGAATTCTATATAATTTCCTCGATTAGCTGACTATTCAGACTCATCATGAGAGGATGAGTCTGAATAGTCAGACTAAGGAAGCCTTTGCTTAGCCAAATAGCATGCAGCATCAATTATCTTTTTAAAATGTTTCTATTTTTCTTTACCTGTTCATTATGATGGGTAACTTCAATTTTTCTTTGTTTGTCAATGATAATATCAATTCTTTGTTTTCAAAATATCTTGAGGTTTAAAAATGATGTGATTGGGAGCACTCATGTTTTTGCACTGTTAAAGCTAAGGTCAGAATAGCCATACTTATTCCAAATGCCTTTCCTTTTGAAGAATAATAAACAAGGTCAACAAAAAAGTCTTGATCGCGCTTCACATCCAGTTAGCCATTCTACTGTGTACTGTATTGTGAAATAGAGAAGGGTCTCATACACTCAGTTTTGGCATTTTTGTGCTTGCTCATTAAATTTGGAAGAGGAGGATGAGGCTTACCTCCTTCGACTACAATCTGCAAAAGTTCCTGCAGAAAACGTGACATTCAGTAGATCATCAACACTGTTACCCATTGTAAATATGGACAAAAATGTTATAAATTTATGGAAAATTATATAAAAACTTATCTACCACATCAGTTCACTTCACGCATGGAAAACAGATGAAACTCCAGAAAACAAAAACAGCAACTCATGACGAATGACAATGTTCAATTGGATTGGTTGACACAATAACCAATCACAGCCTCTAGGTGCTATTGTCTCAGAGCTCACCCAGCCTTGCCTTCTCACTGGTATTAAAACTAATAGAATGCTAAGAATTTGACCCACTGCACTCTCTCTTTACATCTTTTCAAAGGGTTCAAAGGTGTATGTATTTTGAAAGCACACCTGGGCTATTAACGCGAATGTGATGCAATGTTTCATACAGGTAATGTGATGCATTACCTGTATGAAAGTGCCCTCTTCATGAAGCATTAATGCTTCATTGCCCTCATGAAGAGGGCAATGGATATATATATAGAGAGAGAGAGAGAGAGAGAGAAACTTTGAAAGCCTTTCAAAAACTGAAAGGAGAGTTTATGAGAATACAGTCTTTGGCATTGGAGTTGTCTTAGTTGCACTACATAAAAGATGCACACTGCCAAGGTGTCTGCATATTTGCCTTTTATTACTACTTTTAAGGCTTCACTGGCCTGACAGCTGTTTTGAACTTTGGTTTTCATTGCAGATCAGGCAAAAACCTTAAAATGATAAGAATCCTCAATCAATACCAAAGCAATTCTGTTTCAGAAAAGTGTATTTTTCATAAGTGAACAGCAGTTAGTACTTGACAAGTTCGTGTCAGGGCTATCATCTCTCTCACTGTCATCCTAACTATCCAACTGGGTGAGAGAAAACACTGTGCCCTGCAGAAATTTCATGCTTGAGTTTCAACAGATCAACCTTTCGTGCCTGAGTTTCAACCTATGTATCGTGATGGTTTTTTAATTGTAATGAAATCTTTATGTGCATTTGTTGGGGAGGGGGGGAAACAAGTGTTTGTTTTAGGATACATTAGAAAAAACAGTAATGAAGGAGAATGCTATATTTGGTTGGTATATTTGAATTACTCAAAGGTTCAAAGGTGTAAATATGTGAACCATCATTAATAAGTCATCTGAGAATGGGAAATGTAAAGGAAAGAAAGTTTGAATAGAAATACTTTCATTACTGGCAAACGAATTATTAATAACTAACATTTGTGATATTATATGTGTGTCTTGTAAGTTGCTGGGTGGAGCGAGTAGCATGTGATCCCATAAATTCTAGACATGCATAAGTGAAATTATATTGGCATAATTAAAAAAAAAAACTTAAGAGGAAATGAAAAAGATTTGTTTGCAAAGTATAAATAACCGACCGTTAATAAACACTGTATACATTTGGTAGTTCAGTAAATAACTGTAGGGAGGGCTAATCTAATGAACTGATAACGTTGATCAGGTGATTCGTTTAGTCATGGTAGGAATACACATGGGTTGATGGAGCAGCAAGTCATCTTGTAAAATTTGTTGTGCTTGTTATGTGTATTTCTCTGTTTTATTTATATTTCATTTCATTTTCTAAGAATTTTCTTTTATTTACCGAGGATCAGTATATCTTTTACACAGTAATTGGGATACATATCTGATCATTATCAGAATTATCCATACTTTTTGCAAATCTTACATTCATTACTTTTTTTTTTTTTTGTCAGCAGCTGCTCTTCTGCCTTAGCAACAATAGATATTTCACATCTGCTAGTATTGTATTGTCGATCAACCACTTCTTATAATACATAGTATTAATTTTTATTCAGGAATAGATAAATTTTTACTATGTCTGTTGTTTTCCAAGACTGGAATAAAAAGGTTTGTATACCATGAAAAACATTCCAATCTCAACAGTCTCTATTCTGCAGAAGCAAGAAAAACAAGTAGTTTTGTTTATTACTGAATACTGTGCAGAGACATTTATGGTCTATGTACTATATTTAGCAACAATTAGCATAGTTAGACTCTGGAATGACACTCAGAATGGAAAAATACTCATTCTACAGGTACAATTTTGCTTATACTGCATGCATGTAAGCAAAACATTTATTGTAGCACTAAACATAACAGCTAACTAAACAGATTTTTCCTAACATCCTTTCAAGTTTGCAGAAAATACATATAACAGCTGTTTATAATGTCATTGGATACAGAAAGCCCGCAATTTATGTAAAGCAAAAAGATCAATATGAGATACACTGTGTGTGCGTGCATGCGCGCACGCACACACACACACAAACTTGAAATCATTTTGAATTACATTTGAAATATTAGATATCATCCATATACTTCACAAATGCTAATTTTACAAATAAAATTGTACCAAAAAATTTGCAATTAACATGTCATATAAGTTTGTGAAAATGCGACTGCCTGATATAAAAGTGGTATACATATGCTAAAGCTAGTTCTCACCATTGGTTTATGCACATGCAGACACTGTCCAGTGTGAACATGAGTAATAATCAAAGAATGTTCATTTCGATATTGCAAAATAAGCAGATCAATCTGTATTTCATGGACTACTTAAGAAACTTGAAAGTTTTTTGAGTAGTACAAACTAAAGTAATTTCCGATGCTGAGGATGGTATTTTCATAAGCGCTCTCTCTCTCTTCTGAATTCAACACTCTCCAAGTTTCTATATATATATATATATATATAAAAAGAATGTTTTTTAACACCTATTTTTGTTTATTTTACATTACCAAAATGAAGACTTTTAGGATCTACTTTGATAAAAAGAGAAAATAAAATTTTGTTTTGGCTAAAGATAATAAATGTCAAATTTTTAAGTAGAGAGCTGATGTGCTTCATTTTGAAATTATTGAGATATTGTAAGGGAGGATATTATGGATCCATCCATATTTTATAGCCAAATGGAGAAATAAACTTAAAACTTTCAAAAATTTACCACAAAGTTTGTAAGAACATAACCTTCTAGTAAATTTTCGAAAGGAAGAAATGTTTTCCACATTTCTTACTTTTGCTAGTCCACATTTTGTTATAAAATATAGATGAATCTGTAATATTTTCTATTATAATATCTACGTAAGACATATAATCTTCTCAGTTCTATAGTTTAATGTTTTTTTGTGCACTTGCCTAGAGATCACGTATGTTGAATATGACCACTTCTGCTTGTAATTTTTTTTTTTTTTTTGGACTTGGTCACTTTGAAGCTTGATGTTTCAGGCTATTGAAATCAGTGCATTAATAAAATGTGAATATACTGATTGTGGGTACAATTCATATAGTTTAAAAAGTGCAGCAAAGCCAACTCTGATTCCAGTCTTGTTCTCGTAGCTCACTGCTAAATTTTCGAAACTTTGCTTTCTTTCTATGTTTGGCTATAAAATATAGATGGATCCATAATATCCACCATTTCGATAAAATAAAATTATCATTTATTTTCATAGAGAACATTGTATTTAATGAACAATACAACATAAAAATCAGAACAAAATATTACACTTGTTTCTTCAAACAACAAAAATATTTTCTTCTTCTTTTCAGCCATTTTCTGTCCACTGCTGGACGAAGGCCCTCCTCCAGTTCCTTCCACCTTTCCTGTTCTTGGCAATGGTTGACCAATTTTTTCCAACAAAATGTGATAATTCATCACTCTCCTTTCTTTTAGAACGTCCTTGGCCTCGTTTCCCTTCTTTTGGAATCCAGTTCGTTAGTATGGTAGTCCATCGCTCATCTTCTCTTCTGGATAGATGTCTGGCCCATTTCCATTTAGTTGCTTGTGGTGAAGAATGATGTCAGTGATATAAGTTTGGTTTCTTATCCAGGTGCTTCTGCTTCGCTTCTTATCTTTTAATGTGATGCTTAGCATCAATCTCTCCATTTTTCTTTGAGTTGTTGCTAGTTTATTTGCCAGTGCTTTGTTAGGGACCAAGTTTCACAACCATATTTAAGAAAGCCCCCAAAAGAAATGGACATAGAGAATGTTCAAATGAAGAAATAAAGATATATAATAAAATAAAGAATTAGAGCGTGGTGCATGATTGGAATGGATTGCCATTGGATGTTGTGAGTGCAAGCAGTGTGAATGAATTCAAGAATAAGTATGATAGCTGGTGTGTATAGTATATGTGGCTTCCCTAGACAAATCTGACTCCTTGGAGTCAGACTTGTCTAGGGAAGTATCTGATATCTCTTAATAATAATAATTATTATTATTATATACTGTGTAATAATAAAGAAAAGTTAAAGATATCTTACTACTAAATCAAGTAAAAACAGTAAGTGAAGAGCCAAAATTAAAATAAACCCCAAATTGAAAAGAATAAAAGGCTAAACAGCAAAAAAATCAAGAATTTTGACTTAAAACCTATTGAAAACAAGAAGGATTACGAAGAAAAACTCGATTAAAAACTAGACTTAATAAATATTTTTGAAGAAGACAAATAAAATAAGCAAAAATCTAACAGAAGTAAT
Organism: Typopeltis vanoorti; assembly: GCF_054136105.1. NCBI lineage: Eukaryota > Metazoa > Arthropoda > Arachnida > Uropygi > Thelyphonidae > Typopeltis > Typopeltis vanoorti. Next base: position 67,304,562 of record NC_143549.1, on the reverse strand, counting down.
AATGTCAGCAGCCAACAAATTCAAAAGCAACAAACAACAAAAAGACCATAAACTTTCAGAGGAAACCTTACAACTACTAAAAAAGAGACGAAATATGAAACAAGACAAAAACTTAACTTCTAAAATAGAATATGCAGAACTATGCAAATAAGGGATAAGAAATGAAATAAGATCTTATAACACTACAAAAATAAAAGAAACAATTGAAAACAATCAAAATGTGAAAATACTAAGAAAACACTTATCAGTTGGTAAAAGTCAAGTAACTGCAATAAAAGATAAGAATGGAACTACAACAAGGAACCAAGAACAAATCCTAAGCAGACTAGAAGAATTTTATAAAGAACTCTATAGTGATCCTTCAATAGATAAGTCAAATATAAATAACTCTTTCCCATCGCATATAGAATTCATCCCCCCCCATTCACTTCAGATGAAATAAAACAAGCATTAAAACAAATGAAAAATGGAAAATGTCTTGGTGAAGACCTAATTCACATAGAATTAATTAAATGGGGAGGAAACAACATAATTCACCATGTCACAAATTTACGAAATATATGCCTAGAAGAGGGGAAGATATCAGAAGACTGGAAAAATGCTACTCTGATATTGTTATTTATAAAAGGAGACAAAGAAGTAAAGAGCTATAGACCAATTAGTATTCTCTCCTCTCTAATCTGTACAAAATTCTCACAAAAGTAATAACAAACAGGTTAATCCCCTCTTCTAGACTCAAATCAACAAGCAGAATTCTGTAAAGGCTTTAACACAATTGATCATTATATTCATGCAGTAAAACAAATAATAGAAAAAGCAGAAGAATACCAATTGCCTTTATTGATTATGAAAGAGCATTTGATTCCATATCAAAACTAATGCAATAATCAAAGCACACCACAATCAGGGAGTTCCTGGAGAATATATGTACCTCCTCCAGGAAATATACCACAGTGCAACAGCAGCAATCCAACACAAGTAGCAATAAAATATCAATTGAAAAGATGTCCGACAAGGAGACTCTCTATCACCCAAAATCTTCATATACATACTTAGGTCATCTCATTGATGTAAACTGTGGACTCCAAAAGGAAATAAATAGAAGAGTTCAACTTGCCTGGAGTGCATTCAGAAAATTGAAAAGCATTTTTAAAACTGATGATGTCCCACTCTGTTTAAAAAGGAAGACATTTAACCAGTATATACTTCCAGTTATCACAAAAATATTAATGGAACTTATTTTGCATTGTGAAATATAGAGAATTATGGATTTAATAATCCAAAACGAATTTGTGATAAATTATGATTCAGGAAAATGAAGGTTTGCCAGACGTGGTCGAGTGCCCCAACAGTAAATACAGTTAAGGAGATGTGTTAATGGATAGTGTGGGTCACCCACGATGAATATTTTGACTCCATGGTGGAGTACCTGTATACATAATAATAATATTCTTTCCTTGACAATGTCTCTGTGACTGAGACGAAATATAGGATTGATTAAACATATGTTTATTTATGTGCTGTATTTATTTCATTCAACCTTATAATAAGTGCATCACATGTGTTAACTGTGTAATTGTTTAACAACATAGGGAAGATGATGATGAGCTTCCAACATCTGTTCCTCTGAGGCATTTCTTCAACAAGGAATCTTAACTCTTGAAACTCTTGAAAAAGCATTTGATAAAGTTAGAAGAAGTGTTTTTAGCATATTAAAATAAAGATAAATACCAAATAATATTCTAAAGGCTATCATAAGTATATATGAAAATAATCAAATACAAATAAGATTAAATTATGAACTATCATATCCAAGAGAGATAAACCAAGAAGTCTGACAGGGATGTCCCCTTTCAACAATTCTTTTTAATATTTATCTAAATGAAGTATGTTTTTATTAATTATTATACAAGAGAGTGTTTCAAAGCAATTTTAACTTATGGATCTGAGAGCTCAGTTAGAAATAAAACACTTGACCAAAGACTGGAGACCACAGATATGAGAGCCCTGAGAAAGATTAGGGGCGTGAACAGATGGCATCAATGGCAATATCATATTAAAAATGAGGATATTAGGAAAGAACTTGACATTAGCATCCAGGAATGTGTTAGCAGAGCTAATCTCAGATGGTATGGTCACTTAAACAGAACAGAAGAGGAAAGATCAGCAAAACAAATGTTTTTTGCCAAGTTGGCAGGAAAAAACCCAGAGAAGATCAAGGTGCAGTAAAAAGTGCCTTAGAAGATAGAAATATAAGATCTGTTAATGTTGGAGTCTTGATGACAGGTAACAGATTGATTTGGAGGAAAATTGCAGCTATTAAATTAGTAATGATGTAAGTTTTTCATGTAGTACTATCATATCTTGTACACCGTTGAGGGTACATGTCAGGAATTTGATAATGATTACATCTGACATCCATGGAGTTACACACTATTGCATACAACTCTCATCTAGCTGTGCTGTAAAGCAATTCAGTGTATTTACATTCACAGCATACTCAGGCAATGCATTCCACTCACTGACCTCTCTCCATGTAAAGAACCTACTCCTCACTTCTCTTGGATGGCCTGTTGTTCTACCTCCCCCCCCCATATGTCAATCTGATAACAACCTCTGACTATGTTGTTTATTATTTTAACGGTATAATAGAACACAGAAACTAAGTAAATAATTAATTTATTAACTTGATGCTGATATTTCGCTGGTGTTATAACCAGCATCTTCAGAACACAAAAACACTGTTTGTCACAATACGCGAGACTAAAACAACATGGTGTACTTAAACAAAATTGTAGCAGCAACTCTCTCTAGAGTCCTTATTTTGACACCCTCTATCGGGGGGGGGGGGGAGCTATCATATATTACTAGAGTCCTAGAAAAGTGCTAGTTTTTTCTTAGCATCAACTTAGCTCATCAACATTAACTTAGCATCAAGTTAATAAATTAATTATTTACTTAGTTTCTGTGTTCTATTATACCGTTAAAATAATAAACAACATGTTCGACGAACACATAAGTCTGTCCACACGTTTAACCTCTGACTAGTTTGTCTCACTGATATCCTCTCATCCGCCTCATATTCACAAGACTTTACAATTTACATTCTATCAATATATCCTCATACTACTCCACTTTCGAAAGACCATTGACCACCTTTGTGAATCTTCTCTGGACTTTTTCTAACATATCCTCATCACCTTGAAAATCCAGTGACCAAATTTGTGCACAATAATCCATATGAGTTTAACTGACATTTCCACTTAACTGCCAATTCCATCTATTCATGTTTTCCTGTAAGGACATAACATCTCTTTGACTCTGCATTGCTCTCCCCAATTTTGCATTATCTGCAAACAGCTGCATATCACCAGTTAAACCAGTCCCAATATTATTAATATACAAACTGAACAAGAATGGTCCCAAACCTGACCCCTTCAGCACAACACTAGTGACCTTCCTCTTTTGGGATACTGCACTCCCATATACTACTTTCTGATACCTATTTGACAGCCAGTCACTGATCCAACTCAGAAGTCTGTTATCCAATCCCATCCATCTCAGTTTATTTAACAGCTTGTCATGCGGCAGTCTATCAAAAGTTTTTGCAGAATCTAAGTATACTGCTGTATATGCATCTCCCTTTTCCAAGACATTTATCAACTTGCTATAAAACATGATCTTCCTTTAATAAATCCATGCTGATGACTACAGAGAGTACTTCTGTTATCACTCCATTTCTGTATCTTACTTCTCACCAGTCTCTAGTACCTTCACCACTCCAGATATATATTGATTGGATTATAATTTGTAGCCTCATCACCACCTTTATGCAGTGGAACAATTTTACCTTTTTTCCATTCCCTTGAAACCTGTAATGTAAGATGCTTATTAAACAGGCATGCTAATGCTACTGCCAATTCCCTGGAACATTCCCTTAAGATGCGTGGTGACATGTCATCAAATCCTATCGTCTTATTGCCATCAAGGTTATTTATTTCCTAAAAATACTTCTACTTACTTACAATTAAGCCATCCTCCTCTATATCCTCTACACTTAGGTTTCTCATGATTTCAGTGATGAGGATGAAACACCATTATAAATTGATCACTGAATATCTCAACAATGTCTTTTGCAGCAGTTACCATTCTACTGTAAAATATTCTTTATTATGTTAAGAATATTTAAGATGTGAAATATATGAGATGTTGTAAAATTATTTAAGATGTTGTCGCTTGCGCCATTTGTTATTCCTTTACACGTTCACTTTATGCCTAACTTACTTTTTCTACTTTACTCAATTGTAACTATAATCAGCTTAATATAGACCTCGCTATTAATCTCTTATAATCTCTTTTATGTTCCCACTGCTAGTAAGACCTTTGTTATTAGTCTGTCCATGACAAACAGGTTACCAACTCTCAAACTATGCAATTTAGAAACTTTTATTTGTTTAATGACTGCGCCATTCTAAATTATATATATAGCTTGAGAATTTAGGTATGGAACATATGCAAAATCAAATTTAACATACACAATCCTTTATAGCTAGTTGTGGCGATTCTTAATCATACAGGCTCTCAGGTTCGCTAATTTTTTTGGAGACAGTGTATTGGCAATAGATCAGGCAAGTTAGTTACATAAACAAAACATTTTATTTTAACTTAGTAAAATAGTACAATGCACTAGCAAATAAGAGACATTAACTCTTTAAGGCCTTTCATATACACAATAGGCAAAATACGCAACTGAATATTATACAGAAAACACTTAGTTAACCCTGTCACAATGCTTAGTTATTTAACTTAGACATGTAGTTGTTCCTTATGTTACATATAGCTTAACTTTGTTTACTACATATATGGGTTAACATTCGTGTTCCCTTTCATTACCGTAATTTATTAACTAACTAAATGCTAACAGTTTCCTGTAAGCACACATACAATTCTCAGTTTTAAACTTTTAAGACATTAACAAAATTATGCTTACTTTCATTGACTTTTACAAACACAGTTCAATTGACTTGAACAAACCGCAGTTAATTTAGCTTGACATTGCGTCTTCTTCCTGGTCACTGGCTGTTGCCTGGACGGTTCTGCTGTAGAAACCGAGAGAGGAGCCAAGAGCCCTTTTATATCATCGCTAATCCTTTGTTCTCCACGATGTAGTTTCCAGGATTACCCTCCAGCACAATGATGTCACTTCGGCTCCCTCCGTTCTTGGGCGCATATTTGTATATTTGCAAGACCCTGCAAACTTTTGTTTTTACCTCGTCGTTGCTATAATCTGCGTTAATCCCTTACTTTCCATTTTACATATACTCCAATGTACATTAAATTATGCATTTTAACAGTAGAAGTATAACATTCATTTTATTATATTATAATTTCTAATTTCTATATGTTCGGAAACCTTTGTGAAATCGATCTCGAAAATTTAATCAATAAAATTTATCACGAGATTTTACACTACCATTTTCATCCATTAACATCATCTTACCATAATCATTCTTCCTTCTGCTTTCTACATATATAAAAAAACTGTCTAATGTTGTTCTTTGCCTGATTTGCCAATTTCTGCTCATAATGCACTTTTGTTGTCTTTATTAACTGAGTTTATTAGCTTAGGTTGATTTTCTGTCAGGAACTTGAATGGAACTGCTGAAGTCGCCGTGATGTCAAACGGGTAACTACACTCTCGTAGCACATCCTTACATCCACAGGCAATTCATTGAAATACAGCCCCCCCCACCTGGTATCACCGTACCTGGAACCAAAATCTTGAGATGAAAAAACTGCAGTCATCTTGGCTTGTTATTTATAATTTTCATGTAACTTATTATTACCATTATTCATCTTTTACTGCCTCCAAAGTGCCTTCATCTAGATTCATACATTGATGCTGCTATGTATTTCTTTGTCAGTTCCCAAGCAGTATTTATTTCCTTATCACTTAACTCTTCATTCCATGCTAAAGCCCCAAGCTGTGTTTCTAAGCTTGTCATAATCACCAGCCTTGTATATACTTCCACATATATCCTTTCCTCACAGAAGTCTGCATGAGGCACTTCATAATCACCCTTACCATCTGGAGGAAACTGAAACCCCACTTACAATTACATCCTCTGATGAAATGATCAGATCTGAAACTCTTGGTCCTCCCATGCCTTTCTTTACATGTCTGCTGCATAGTTGTCTCTCAAGAACTCAACTTCATTTTCCTTATTCCCAAATGCTATCTCTATACATTCCAATCTATACTCCCATAATTAAAATCTTCCACAATAATTACCCTTCCTTTGTTCACTAACCCAAGTCATTTATACATTTCTTCATCACCACCCTCCACATTCCCTGGCCTATAGCAAAATTCAACTAAATATGCCTTCCTGTCAACCTCCACCTCACACCACACCACCTCATAACCCGTTGCCACTATTTCCCTCTTTCATGTCGACCTTATGGGGGACATAATTCTCCTGATATCATCAGCACCACTCCTCCCCTCCCTTCTTATCCTTTCACAAAAAACACTGTACCCTTCCATTTTTGTTCTTGTTAGGATATCATTTTTATTCAACCATGTTTCACTCATTCTTATGATTTTGGAGCAAATAAACTGAATCGGTGATACCATTTCTAATCCTTGTGTCATTTGTAAATAAACACAGCAGTTAACTTTTAGGTCTATAACCAGTCCCACCCAAGCTACTTGTTGGTTGTAATTTCCCCCACCACACCTGCCTTGCCCAGTCACCTTTATCACCGCTTACCACATATATATGCTCAGTCTCAACTTTCTCGCCCCTACAAGTTTCATAAGTGTCAGGGTATTAGCAAAAGTTGTACAGAAAAGAAACTAGAAGTGATTAATTACACATATTAGATGTTATCAGAACTTCACAATCGGTAACATGAATAAAAATGTTAAATTAATTACTGTATGCATGTTGCAATGCTAGTTGTTGCTGCTGTCACGTTCTGTAGCATCGTGCAGCAGTTAGATTTTTAATGACAGCAGACTAAACTTGGTGTCAGATTATGCCTTGATTTTTGTGACATTGTATGGGGATCTGCATTATTTCAGATTTGTTTGAACTTTTTTGTAAAACAATTACAATCAATATAAGGTTTTTGTTTGTTGCCAAACTATTTGATGGCCTGTGGTAGTTGTATGGGATGCCAAATCTGATTTATGCTGTCTTCTGTTTTCAACATCTCTTATGTGTTCAGACATGCAGATCTCCTTCACTGACCTACATAGAATCAAGATTTGCACATATAATGTGTGAAGGGCCCTGATGAATAAAGAATGATCAACATACCCTACCTTAAAGGAACATCTGAATAAATAGTAAGAACCCTTCACAGATATAATTTGTATACCACCTTCAAATCAGCCCAGAAGTTTTAAGAAAGTTTGATACGTGGTAAGAAACATCTTTCTTACCATGTATCAAAGATACGTGATTACCTCTCTCCTTGCCTGGTTTTTATCAGATACCCTGTTCTGCTACTATTGGAATCTAATAGCATGAAGATTGTATAAGATCTTTGGAATCTGAAGGTTCAGAACTTGCTTCTCATGCCATTGACATTAGACATTGGGTTCACTGGAACCATATCAAGATGCTACACTACAGTAGATTCAAATTTGATACACTATTTTTTGAATAGTGTGAAGCCCTATATCATCATCCTAATCTTAATCAGATAGACTGTATGCCTATCTCTGAGTTTTGCAAAGTGCTGTTAATTGTTTCTTCTGCCTTCACAATGAATGAAGCTCGTGACATATTGAGCGAAATATATAGGAGTAATAAATTCTATTTCATTTTCTCTTACATGTGTGAAGCCATTATTTAAAATTAAAGATTTATTATTTATTCAAATATAAGCCAAACAAAAAAGCTTGTACATGAAGTATTTTCTTGAATAAGCTACTTATATATAGAGGCTAATGACTTCACATTAATTGCCTTCATATCCCATAATGCAAAGCATACATCCTTTTGGGTGTGTGTAATGCTAAGCTTCACTACTTGTATACGGGAAATATATGACTTCTGCATTACTTCAACCTTGCTATCGCTTCTGGGTCTGGCTCCCACTGATGAGACCTCAGTAAAGGTTGAAACTGGTCTGGGTAGTATCCCTTCATATAATGCTTTGCATTATGTGATACTAAGGCAATTAATGTGAAGTCATTAGCCTCTATGTACAAGTATCGTGAAGATACTTCATGTGCAAACTTTGTTTGCTTATACTTGGATAAAGAATAAACCAAGATTATAATTTCTTGGCATCTTTAATTTAATTTATTACCAAGCAGAAAAAAAAAAATTTCAACAACTGTTATTTAAAAAACATGCTATGTCTAATGCATATGTCTCTATTAAATCTAGTAACTTATTCCTTAAGTAATATCATCAAGAAGAATGTGTAGATTTGCCTTTATAAAGGAATGCAATATTAAATATAATGTACAAATAGGTTAAATTATGGTTCAAAGTCACCAATATTCTAATATTCCAATTATGAATTAAAATCCCTTCAAAGTTTAAAGAGTAATAAAAATCTTAGTCCTCAATCTTACAAATGAAAGATGGATATTCTCCTTTATGATTATAATAGCTTATGCTGGCATTAGCAGAAACCTTACACCAATAGATAGCCAGCTTACTAACTCAATGTACTGTTAGATGACATATCTCTCCATCAAACAGCTATTTAAAAAACTCAAAACCTATCATTCCAGACTTACCTAGGATATGTGGTCTGCCTAAACTACATAAAACTGGCTGCCCTCTTAGATTAATTGTGGTATAAATTCAGGTTGTTTAATTTGGAATATTAAACTATATAAACAAATATAGGAAACTATCATGGGTCACCTTGGTCTCTGACTTTAGCCAACCATTATTTAAATTAAAAAAAATATTCTTTCTTAAAATCATATCATCACTTTGAATCCATTACATTGAGTGCTGCATGAAAGCATATAGAGAAAGATGTAACAGTTCTTCCTACAAGAAGTTAATGATTTACATCCCAGCATCAGATTTATCAGGGGTAAATGAGTTAAATGAAATTTAATCCTTTTAGATGTTCTAATCAAGTGAGAAACAGACAGCTCTCAATATACTATAAACCTACTTCTTCTGGACATAAAATAACTTCAAACATCTGTGCATCATCCTTCTGAAAAACTGGAATAATCAAATCAAGGATTTAGGGTTTTTTTATCCACTTAAAAATGGCTCTTCAGCAAGAAATTTTGACTTTCAATCAAACCTCTTAATGGTTACAATCCAAATATCACCAATAAAATCAAATGTTTCTGAATTCTGAGAAGCGATTGCCTCTACAGGGTCCCTTCCCATATATTTAGGAACATTTCATGGCCTCTTTTTTTTATTCTCCTTGGAAATTTTGATTTATTGCTACATATAAACCTGTCAACCATATTAGCCTACTGTTGCCATGTCGTAAGGATAAAATTGTAACCATTTCTTCATTTTTTGGTACATGATATTTATCAAATTCCATGTACCTGTAACTTGTCCTGTTTTAGACGAATGGGCTTATCATTTGAAAAACACATCAAAACACCAATCACATATTCAGTTGAATAAATGCCACAAGTCTGACCTTGCAGAGCAATGATTATCACTAGCCACAAGATTCTCTGGAATGATACAAAGTCTTGAAATCTGAATTCCTCTTCCAAGGAAATGCTGAGGTTCTATATCATTCTGAAAAATTGTTCTCATTAACATGCATGATTATAATTTAATTTTATTTTTTAAATTTAGGACACAAATAGCATAACTGTTTACAACGTAGCATCCTCATGATTGCACAGAATAAGATAAACAGCTTAAATTTGTAGTATTTGGATTTTCCATTGTTTTTCTCTACATTGAAGATGGCTCACTGCATCGCACAAACTATAATTTTATTAAATTATCTTTACTGTGAATATGCCTTTATTCCTTTTTAAATAAGTCTAGGTGATATTAAGCTGGCTCTTTACTGCTACCTTGAAACAAATTTGCTTCAATGCTGAATTGCCAAATTAAATAATTAGTTACAAATTTGGTATGAAAATTAGCAGTGCAAAAACTGAGATATGGAGGAAAGCATTGTCAGTAGGTTACATATTTCAAACACAATTTTTAGTCGAAATGGCAAAATGAATGTAGAAATACTGTAGATTATGTAATAAGTCTGGCACAGACAGGAGTTAGTTGAATGAATTTATATGGAACAAGAAAGAAATCATCCAAAAGATCAAACTTGCAAAATACAAGACTGTTTCAAACCATTTTTAACATATATGGATCCGAGAGGTAGGTGAGAAATAAAACGGTAGATGAAAGACTGAAACGAAGATATAAGAGTTCTCTGAAAAATTAGGACGTGAGCCGATTACAACAGTGGCAGAATAACATTAAAAATGAAAATATCAAAAAAGAATCTTCATTATTAATGCACTTACTGCCATTAGCCTAATGTATCAACTTACTGCCAGTGTCAAAAGATTGTTAGGAATTTGTCATCTTCAAAATATATATAATTGCTGTTACATTTTTCACTTTGTCACTAACTGCAAACATAAATAAATAAGATTTCTGAGCTTGCATGTTTATGTTATATTAAATTCCTAACCATATGGGAAGAAAGCATTGAGTGACACTGTGGTTGCATGAACATCAGCCTTCAAGTTACCTTAAGCTGCTTACCAACATGCTGCCTATGCCAAAACGTTTATATTTTCTCTTCAGAAATATATAATTCCTGTAGGTAGTTTTTGGTATTGAGACCACATATTAATATAAAGAGTCTATTAACAATAAACAAAAAACCCGACAAGTTTCATGTGTTGTAAGACTTGCATCATCAGGGGTAATGGTACATAAAAGTTTTACACAACAGAAGCTTGTTGACAATTAATTACACATATTAGATGTTTTTAATAACTTCACAACTTTTAAATAACTGAGAAACCAGAATACCATATAATTCCTGTTATATTTTTCACTTTGTCACTGCAGCTACAAACTTTTAGTGAACTAGAATCGAATTATCTCTTAGTTAGCATTTGGATAAATACTTTTTTATATGAGAGAGAGAGAGATCTTGCAACAAGTTATCTCATATATCTGCTCCTGAAGAAAAATTAGCTTAGTCCTATAAAAAGATAAGCAATTTATAGTAACTGCATGTTGATGTTAATGCATAATTCATGCTGTTTCCCAATCCAGTCTAGCAAATTTGAACTGGTAATATAAATGTGCAAGCTTTGAAAACATGTTAGTTCAATTCTAGTGGTTGCAATTTTTGAATTTATTTTACAAATCGGTTACATTGCCTCTTTTATTTATTCACTTGTAAAAAGTGTTTAGTTTCATTTCACTGTACTTATTCAATATGCCAAGTTTTCCTTTCTCCATTTGAAATACCTGCATCAGCTACAAATTATCTTGTGGTCATGACAAAGTTCGTTATGACAAATAAACAGGATGGAATTTGCAAGATTAACAAGTTGACAAAATGACAGGGGAAAAAAAAATCCAAAGGAAAACCTAGATCTAGGTATTTTGAAACAGAAGGTATTTTTGAACAAAATGTAAGTACAGATTAAATCATAGGCCTGACAAATAATATATCAGTTTGGATGAAAATTAGTGATGACTAGTTTTCATTTTCATAGTTAAGATTTCATGACTAGTTCCTAATCAAACTTTTAGTGTTGATTAGGAACTAGTCATGAAATCTTAATTGTGTTATATTGTTATAATAGCTGGTACGCTTCTTGAGGGTATACATCAGAAAATGATGAGAATTTTTTTTAAAATGAATATGTTAAGAGTAGTTTACATTTTTCCATTCAAACTGCTAATTGTTTGATTGATGTCTCTATGTAGTGGCTGTGATAGCTGTAATGAATGGTATCATGGGGACTGTATCAGTATAACAGAAGAATATGCCAAAAACATACAGCAGTTCTTTTGTTTGATGTGCAGAGGTAAGTGAATATTGAGCTTTGTATTTTTATTAAATTTATTGTTATTAAGAAATGACTGCCATTGTTTCCAGTGATCCATTCTGAAAGATCCACCTAATTCTGTATTAGGTGACCATTTCTGCCATTTATTACTTTAAAAGGAAATAGTCTCTCTCTTTCTCTCACCACCCTGGTTAACATATTCCATTTGAAGTCAGAAAACTATTTCTTATCTTTCTTTCTTTTACTGATTCTTTGTCAGCTTCCATGACTGACCTTTAATTCTGCCAGTATAATCCTTATCCATAACTTGTGGTCTGTACTATATATGTATATGGTATACTTCCTTAATTATCATATGATTCATTCATTCTGACATTCCCCTACATGTCAGTTCTCTTTTAAACTAAACACTTTTGGATCCTTTTGTTTCCATTATTCCTTGCAAATGATTCTTATGGGAGAGGTTGGAGGATGCAGATATAGTCAAAGAGACTATATCTGCATCCGGAAAAGACACTTGCAGAAAACTTTTCCATCTTAATAATAAGCTAATTTTAAAATTAGATGTTCTTGTTTTTGCTGTGATTAGCTTCATAATGCAGAAATAAATAAATAAATAGGTGCACACTGTTTTTTTTATGTATATTACAAAAAAAATATGCAAGAATCCCTGTTTTTTTTTTTCAAATACTGCATATTAGTGTTAGACCAACCCTGTGCCACAGCTTGGTATATAGGCAAGTATGCATTCTAAAAAGACTAGTTATATTGTTTATCACTGTGCTTATGCAGTTGCAACACAATTAGAGCACACATAATTAACTGGCCAACATCATTAAAGGATGGAAGTATGAGTTGAAAAGAGACCCAAGAAGCAGTCAAGCAGACCACATAATGGATACTGCTAAAAAGGTTTGTACCTTTTTTTTGGTCATGCATCATTAGATTCAATTTTTCTCTCTCTGTGTGTGTGTGTTGCTTCCAGTTTGATCATCTTTCTTCTTGATGAGTTATGCCAGAAAGCTGCAGTTATGTGAGAACATACCACTATAATCAGCAATGTGTTGTTTTATCCACATCATATACTTCAGAACCCTTCCTTTCTCTGCCATCCACCAAACAACTTGCTCATTAAAGCTGCAGAAATCTCCTGATGATGGGATGCCCAGCAATGAGTTAGAAAAATAATGGCATCATGCTGATTACTTCAGTAAATTCCTTTACTAGAGTAAATTCATTTACTCATTCCTTAGTGAATGAGTGCTGTATGTCTTTGAAGTTCCTTAAAAAACTGGTCTACTTTGATCTGTTTCAGAAAATCCCATGGTGGAGATATACATTCTATATATAAATAGACATGGTTTCAGATCTTTTCTTCTTCCTTGGTGTGTGTGCGGTGGGATGGGGGCACACACCATCATTGTCAAATTCCTGATATTCTTGAGAGATACTTGTGATATTAAATTAAGAAATGAGGATTAAAAAAAAATCGCCTTCTACACAGATGTCACTATAAATTTGAATGCCTATTCAAAGAGAATGTCTAATGTTAGTGTCTTAGTCTAATTTAGAGTCTAATCTAAATAGTTAGAGAGTGTCTTAGTCTAATGTTATCTTTAATTGAATTTATAAATTAAGATTATATGAAATTGTGAATTATAATTCACAGATTCAAAATTATAAACCTATAATTTATTCATCACTCTGATGAAATTTACCTCTCTTTAGTGCTTAGCAATATAACATCACATGGCTCGTTCTACTTTTGAATGAGCAATTGTTTGCATTCCACCTTGTAAAAATTGTTCCTATCAAGCCACTGAGGATAGTCTGTTAATTTCAGACTGAAATATTTGGCAAATATTAAAATATTCATGTGCTAACGTGTTTATATTTCTTAAATTCCTGATATGTATCCTAGGAACAGCGTATAAATGTACTACATGAAAGGTTATGTTATCACTGACTTCCAATCAACAACTTTCTTCCAAAGTGCTAGGACTTCAGTATTATACTTCAATGTATCTTATATTTTGGTCTTCTAAGGCACTTCATACTCTATCAATTCACATACACAAACAAACCGGTTCACATTGTATATGATTTTGTCTTTGCAGATTATGGATCATTAAAGTTACTTGAACTGACAGTCAGCAACTTTCGGTGGAATTATGAATTGTGTATAATTTTATGCATTTTATAATTCCTATTATATTTCAATAATTCTTATTGTTATGTCATATGATTATATAAAGTATTGGGATATTTAAGGAATATTCAATAAGTTGTTTTTTGTGTACTTTTGATGATGAGCTAAAATCAGATTATTGTTTTTCAATTTAAACAGAACGAGATCCAACATTAGAAATTAAATTCAAAGAAAAGAAAGATAAGCCTGAAAAACCCAGAAAGGAGAAAGAAAAGGAGAGAGATAAAGAAAAGGAAAAGCACAAAGAGTTGAAAAAAAAATCCTATCATTTTGAGGATGATAAGAGTCGAGTATGTCGATTTTTAGATTTATTCAATTAGGTTTCAGTGGTTTTCATTTGGGAAAGAAATTCAGAGATTGTATTACTTGTTACATTATTTCTTTACAGCTGTGTATAGAAAACATTTAAATTAATTCTCAAGTGACTGTAATAGTCCAATTTCAAGTTAATAAATTCAAATTAGGCAAACATTTTCTACCATATTACTGGTCATGTTAGTATGTCATTTTTATCTGAGTTCACGAAGCATTGGTATTTAAGCAATTAGTTTAATTAATTATTTATTTCATTCTTAGCACCATAGTTTGTTTTTTCCAGAAAATGTTAACATGTGTGCTATTTTAACAACAGCTAACAACTCATCTGTGCTAATGATCATAAATTATTAAGTTATGAATTATTGATCAGTACATCATTCTTTCCACCATTTAGCATTAATGCCACAATTTTTTTCATTACTCATATACAGGTCAATGACTGGAGATTCATTTTTGGAATTGAATAAGTTGAACATTTCATTAATTAATTGAGTTTATCCATTATGGGTAGAAGACCTGTAGAATATCTTGAATTCTGTGGGAATGAGTTTTAGTCTTAGCAAATTGATTGAATTCCACTTAACCTCATGATCTTACAGGTGCCTTGTGTTTCTGAGTGCCACTTTAGTAATTTTAAAAGCCACCCTATGTAATCTTAAACAGCAATTGAGTTACATATATATATATATATATATATATATATATATATTACATCCCTTCTATTGAGGAAGGGTGTTAATATTGAGTGTTATTTGTAAATAGAATTTGAGATATCCAAATTTTTTGCACTGTGTGTGTGTGGTGTTATCAAGAAATGGGAAATGGATGTATAAACAAAGATTGAAAGTTGAGAATTAATTACTCACTGATACTGAAGCAATTTAACCCACCAGACCAGCATATAACATGAACATGTTATATGCTGGTCTGGGGCAGCTGTGTGAACACAGCTGTGCTTTACAACTTATAGGCTGTGGTTCATTTCCCTCTCCTGGGACATGAATGTTTGTAAATATATACCTATGGTAGATGATTTTCATTGTTCATTGTGAGACCACTTTACTACTACTACTTCTTCTTCTGCAGCTTGTCCCACTTAAGTAGAGTCGCTGTTAATGATGAGTCTCTTCCACATCCTCCTGTCTTGGGCTGTCACCACATCCAAGTTCTTCATCCTCAAGTCCTCTTCTACCAGCTCCCTCCATCTCTTCTTTGGCCACCCACGCTTCCTCCTCCTTCCTTGCACATCCATTTGCATGACCTTTCTTCCCGCATATTCATCCTCCCTCCTCATCACATGACCAAACCATCTCAACCTTGCCTCTTGTATCTTCGCTCCTAAGTTCATAACTTTCACTGTTCCTCACACATAGTCATTTCTCAGACGATCCTGTCTGGTCACACCACACATCCACCTAAGCATTCTCATCTCTGCTACCTCCATCCTGCCGATGTTATTTTTCCTCAGGGCCACATTTTCCATAGCATACCTCATAGCTGGCCTCACTACTGTCCTATAGATTTTGCCTTTCAGATTGATTGGCACCCTCATCGCAAAGCACTCCAGCCATCTCTCTCCAGTTTCTCCAACCCGCTTATATCCTGAATCCCACTTCCTTCTCAGCCCCTCCATTTTCTTCCACTGTTGAACCTAAGTATCTAAAGTCCCTCACCTTCCTGATGACATTTCCTTCCAACTCGAGATCAGTCTCCTGGCCGCCGTCCACTTTGCAACACATATACTCTGTCTTACTTCTGCTCAGTCTCATACCTCTCTCTTCCAGTACTTTCCTCCATCTTTCCAGTTCAGCTGCCACTTCTCTTGAATCTGCACATAGCAAGATGTCATCTACATACAACATTGTCCAAGGCGCTTCTTCTCTCACCTCCTCCATCACCACCTCCATCACAATATTAAACAGAAATGGACTTAATGCTGACCCTTGATGCAAGCCAACTGTTACTTTCTGTCTGTCCCAGAGAGGTCCGAACTCTTGTCTTCACATTTCTGTACATCTCCTGCACCAACCTGACATATTTCTCCGGTACCTTCTTCTCCCTGAGATACTTTACTAGATGCTGCAAAATGACTGCATGCAGGGGAGGGGGGGGGGAAGACCATGTGTAGGCTGTAGAACAATGATTCTGATTTTTCATAGCCCACCACTGCAGTAATGTGTGCTATTGGTTTCCAATCTTTCACAAGAAGGAGAATTTCCATGAAAACATATGTATAATTATTTAGTGTGTCATAATCGAATGCATAAGATTGTAACAATATTTGTCTTAAAGTTTTGGAATGGTAAATATAAGGTTTTGAATGTGTGGAGTGAGTTTGAAGGAAGATGGGATCACACACATATTCTCTCCTATCTTGTCTAATAAAATACTCTACTAAGAAATTCATTTCAGGCACCCAGTAAAGCGGTAGTCTCACAATGAGCAGTGAAAATCATCTCCCACAGATATATATTCATAGACATCCATACCCAAGGAGACGGGGGGGGGGGGATCCACAGCCTGTAATTTGTAAAGCAAAAGTGGTATTCACCTGGCCACCCAGACCAACCTGTAACATGAACATGTTATATGATGAAAACATGAATGCAATGAAATACTTAGATGTTGCTATACACCTGGTATTATGGAAAGTAGTGACCAGGAAATGTATTAGCAAATTAAACAAAAAATAGGAAAAGAGTGTGACAGATTGCAAGAACAAGCAACTTTGTACACAACCGGAACAGAGAGGAGAGGAAGTTCATTATGAGTGATTTTTAATTATGGCATAAGATGATGAGATAGCAACAGGAAGTAAAGAAAATAAATTTCTCGACTTTTTGAAGGATGACTACCTCAGACCATATGTAACAGAGGGCACGTGAGGGTTTGAAGGTCTTAGATTTCATCATCTCATCAGAAGATGTCATTATAAATGAGGTGTCAGATCTCCCTCCAGTTGGAGAGTGACGATGAAGTGATTACTTGGGCAGTGCTGCCAGCCATGTGAGGACTTCTGTGAGGTCCTCACATGAAGGCCGTCAGAAGACAGACAGCTTGCAGCTGTAGCATGGAATGAGGAGTTGGGTGAAAAGGAGATCAATGCTGCTGGGTGCTGTTTAAGAACTATCTAGTAAAAGCAATATCTAAATCTGTTCCAACAGAAGGTTAAATAAGGTAGGTGTGAAATGAGTGAATAAAGAGATTAAGCATGTGATATAGAGAAAGAAGGTATTATGGAGGCAACAAAAGATAAGTTATAACCATGAGCAGTATAAAGAACTGGCAAGGAGAGTGACTCGGTTGGTTTCAGTATAAGCAGCAGTTAGCTAATGAAGCCAAAAAAGAGAAAATCTTAGCGAGTCCTTTCAATATGTAGCCAACAGGAAAAAAAAAAGAATAAATATGGAAGGATGGCATTGATTATAGAAAAGGGTATAAAGACAACTGCTCTAGAGGATATACTTAAGATATTTAATGTGACATCATGGAGAGTTTGAGGACAGTGGATGAGGAAGAGGAGAGACTAACTGTTAGTGAGCAATAGGTAAATGGAAAATTGAGCAAACTTAATATTAATAAGGCTGTGAGACTTGAAATATGGTATCACCACATATTTTGAAGGAATATGCCAGGAGTTCACATCTGCCTTGGCATATTTGAAAAGATATCTGGAGTTTATTTATTGGTATGAGGCCTAATACTGAGAGGCTGGGGAAACTGGATTGGAAGAATGCCTTGAATATGTGTGTGTAAGACTAACTAAATTATGTGACTTTATAATCAACATCACATTCCTGACATGTATCCTCAAGGGGTGTGTACAGGATATGATAGTACTACATGAAAAATTTACATCATTGCTAACTTCCTATCTACAATTTTCCTCCAAATCAATCTGTTACCTGTCAAGACTTCAACATTATCAGATCTTATATTTCTGTTTTCTAAGGCATTTTTTACCATATCAATCCACCTATATCTTGGTCTTCCTCTGGGTTTTTTTCCCCCTCTCAGCCTGGCAGAGAACACTTGTTTTGCTAATCTTTCCTCTCCCATTCTGTTTAAGTGACCATACCACCTGAGATTACCTCTGCTAACACATTCCTGGATGCTACCCATGTCAAGTTCTTTCCTAATATCCTCGTTTTTAATATGATACTGCCATTGATGCCATCTGTTCATACCCCTAATCCTTTTCAGAACTCTCATATCTGTGGTCTCTAGTCTTTGGTCAAATCTTTTACTTCTAACCCAGCTCTCAGATCATAAGTTTAAAATTGGTTTGAACACTGTCTTGTATATTTTAATGCTTTGACTAATTTCTCTCTTATTCCATATAAATTTATTCAGTTGACTTCCTACCACATCAGTTTTGTTGATTCTGTTGTCTATTTCCATATTTAATTTACCATCTTCATTAAAAAATCGTGCCTAAGTAGCTGAAATGTTTTACTTGTTTTATAGGCTCTTCTTCATTCACAATGCAATTGATACACACATAGACAAAGAAATTAGTGCACCTGGAAGAAAACATGGTACAGCGACGAAACTAAGCAAATAGCTAGAGTGCGGGCGGTATGCGAATGATTCAAGTTTGTGCGATTGCGCATGCCCACACACCCTGCTGTGGGGCTGCAAGCCCGAACCAGCAGCCTTTTATAGCTGGCGTGTAGTTGATAGCCGATTAAAGCGAAAAGCACCGGCCGACGCAAGCTAGAGTACATTGACAATAATGCCAGCGATGTCGATTTAAGCAACTTACAGACTTTGACAGAGGTATGATCATCGGCCTGAAAACCAGAGGGGTGGTCAGCACACCGTATGGGCTGTACATGAACCGTCCTGACCATAACGTCTGACAGTGTTGGGAGCTGTGGACACGTTCCGGCACTGCCACATGGCAGAGTGGCACCGGTCGGATCAGGAGGACCAACGCTAAAGAGGATCGTGCAGCAAGCACGGAGGGATCCCATGGTGACCCAGTCCACTATACAGGCAGATGTAGGGGCTCCTGTGTACCCATGAACCATTTCTCGACGCCTCGCGGAGGCAAATCTACGATCCCAACGCCCCTTACGTGTGCTCCCATTAACACCGCAACATCGACTCCATTTGCAGTGGTGCCAGACAAGAGCGACGTGGAATGTCACATACTGCCGATGTGTGATCTTCAGCGATGAGTGTTGCTTTGTCTTGGGGACAGATGATTATTGTGTCTGGGTGTGGAGGACCCCTGGTCAAGGACACAATCCCGACCTCGCTATCAAGCGCTACACCTCCCGCACTGCAGGCATTATGGTCTATGATAGCCAATCACCCCTCGTAGTGGTACATGGCGCATTGACGGGGCAGCGGTATGTGGACAACATACCGCAACAGCCCCATGTTCTCCCATTCCTGGCCAGAATACCAGGAACACTATACCAGCAGGATAATGCCCATCTGCACATGGCTCGGGTTGCCCAGGCCTGCCTACGTCATGTACAGACACTTCCATGGCCTGCCCGCTCCCTGCACTTGTCCTCTATTGAAGCATGTTTGGGAGCAGCTGAAATGCCAGCTCCCACCATGCTGCAATATCTGGGATTTGGAGCACAGCGTCCACACGTGTGGGCCAGTCTGCTGCAGGACAACATCAGACGTCTATTTGCCACATGCCGGACCGTATATTGCAGCATGTAACGCCGCACGAGGCGGTGCAACATGCTATTGATGATGACTGGATTGCGTACCACAGATCTCTTTGTAATTATCCTTCAGCTCTGTTTTTACCATCATGTGCATCACTCACCTGTATCATTACACCAATAAAATTTCAGTTGAATCCTATGCTTCCTTCTTGGTGTGCTAATTTCTTTGTCTGTGTGTGTATTTTCAATGCATATGCCAATTTTCATTGTTTTTTGTCTTGTTATTGCTGACTTTCATACCATATCTATTACAAAAGTTATTCAATTTAGTTTAGGGAATCTTGCAGACTTGTAGCAGTATTATTTAGAAGTATAACATCGCCCACATCTTCCAGCCTGGTTGGCCAAGCAGTTAGTGTATCCACTCGCCAGCCGAAAGGCTGCGGGTTCGAATCACGGCATGGATGTTTGATTGTCTGTGAAAATACTAGTAGTGGTGGTTGGTGATAGATGGCATTGGTGTAGTTGTGGTTCGTTGTAGTTGGTGAGTAGTAGAGTTGTAGAGTAGCTGGCCTACCTGGAGGCGTCATGTATTAATAATAATTATAAAGCAAAGAGCTGACATTAACATTTCCAATTTTGGTATCAGGTTTAATACTACTTTCTTTCCTAATGTGATCCATATAGATAATGAATAACAGAGGGAATAATATATATCCTTGTTTGACACCAGATTTAACATTAGACCATCTTCCTGTACTTCCTTCAATTCAAACTGCTGACTTACAACTCAAATAAAGACTAATTGCTTGATATAATGCCCCACTGACACCATGCAATTGTAGCGTTTGGAATAGCTTCTCTCTCTCTCTCTCTCTCTCTCGGCACCTTGTCATATGCTTTTTTTTTGAGATCTACAAAACTTAAATACAGATCTTTGTTTTATTCCCATGATTTCTCGACTATTTGTCGTAAAGTGAAAATCTAATTCTGACAGTCTCTATTTGGCCTGAATTCAACTTGTTCTTCACCATGCTTCTCTTCCAGAAACCTTCTCAACCGTTTCTCAAGTGTGCTGGCATAAATCTTACCAGGAATATTTCTCAGTAGAGAAATACCTCCTGTAATTCTCACATTCAGTTTTATTTCCCTTTTTATTCCCTTATTTCCATATGTATTTCCTTTTTATATATTGGTACTATGAGAGCCTTACTCCAATTATCTGGAATTTGGCCCTCTGTCCAGACCTTCTGAATTATACATTGCAGCCACTGTAAGACTTTTATACCTCCATACTTGAGCATTTCTGTCGAATATCATCTACTCTAGCTGCCTTTCCACATTTCAGGCTTTTGATGGCTTTTTCTACTTCAAGTATGGATATGTATTCCTGATTGCATTCTTGGTCAGTGCTTTTTTTACCACAGTGCTGTCACTGATTGTTTCATTTAGAAATTTTTCGAAGTAATTACTCCATACTTCGAGGATATCTTTTTCTACAGTTTTCATATGACCTTTATCATCTCTAATTCCTTTTACGACACTTTTTCCTCCCTTTCTGATCTTCTTCAATAACCTGCAGAATATCTTGCCACCTTCTTGATATTTATTTTCTATGTTCTTGCCAAAGTCCTCCTGTGACTTTTGTTTAGTTAGTTTTACACAGTGTTTAGCTTTCTTACATTTGTCTCTGTATTCTCTAAGATCACAAGCTGACTTATTTGCCAGGAACTTTTGATATGCTTTCTTCTTTTCCTTCGCTACCTCCTTAACTTCCTGTGTCCACTATGGATTTCCAATTTTTCTATCAATGCAGACAACCTCACCACATGCCTCTCTGGCTGAATCAATCAGGGTTTTCTTCAAAGCTTGCCACTGAATCTCCAAGGTTTGGTTCCTGTTCTCAAATGCTTTCATTTTTTCTTGAGTAATGTTTGTGTATTTTAGTCTACAGTTCACATCTGAGAGCTGCTCAACTACTTTTTTTCGCTTTAAAACTTTCTTACGTGTTCTTTTTTCAATATGAAATTCAGTTTTATCTTACTCAAGACTAGTGTCCTGCACCAGAGAGAAAATATCACTATCAACAATAACATAGTCAGTGAGACTTTTCTTATTCCTTACCTCTTCCTCTACATGTGAATTTGTGCACATTTTTATGTTGGAACATGGTGTTAGTAATAACCAATCCATGTCCTGAGCAGAAATCCAACAAGTACTTGCCAATATTATTAGTTTTGATCTTTTCTCCAAATTTTCCCAAATCGGTTTTGTATGTGTGACAGCCATTTTCTCCTCTGCTATTAAGATCCCCAAGAAGGATCAACTTTTCATTATTCATTGTGTTAGTTGCTTTCTCTAAAGTGTTGAATAAATTCCTCCACTTAGTAGAACTTTCTGTGCGACCATATGCACAAATAAGTGTCATTGTCCAGTTCCCCATTCCCATATTTGCCCACATCACTCTACTTGAAATTGCCTGACATTCAAGAAAATTAGCCTTGTATTTAGTGTTGAATACTATGGCAACTCCTTCTTTTCCTTGATTGTCATTGCCTGAATATAACAGTTTGTATTTATTGCTCATAAAGATCTCACCAGTGTTTGTCTTTTTCGTTTTTGTCACCCCTGTTATAGTGATCTGGTATTTATCTAATTCATCAGGCAGCTCTATTTCTTTGCCATTCAGGCTTCTTATGTTGATAATGCTGATCTTGAACTCTGATAATATTGAGTTGGGGTATGCTTTAGGATGTGTTTCAGTAGCTGACTTTTCGCTGTTTGCCCTGGTTTCCTGGCGAAAACAATGGGGCCTTGTTTAACTGGATGGCACCAAGGCTGATGTGAAAGTATCTGATGCCCCTAGGCAAAGAAAATTTAGGTGCCTCTATACAATGTCTCTGTGCAGTAATTAGTGCATCATTTTTTTCGATACCCAAATTCGATTAGTGAGTCTATATCTTAAAAATAAATGTTACAGATTTTAAAAATTTTCTATCTATACCTTTTTATGGCTAACTATTTTAAAAAACCACTCACCAGAATGAAATAATTTAGTTACCGATTTAAAACATTTTACAAAGTTATTTTTAATGGCATGCTACACTACTTCCATGTACACTGTGTATACGAGGGTTTCCCAAACTGTGTTTCGCAGAAGGTGAATAAGTGTTTTGCGAGAAGTTCCTGGAATTTGTCATTTTAGTTTTCTATGCATTTTTTATGAATAAATATTTTATAGTGGAAATATTCTGAGGAGAATAATATTCGGGAATATGTCGAAAAGCTCGGTCCCAGAACGCCTAATAACATTTGTGTATCATTAATTTTCACACATTGAAAACTTTCAACATTTTGGAAAGAGAATACCACTGTTTATGATCGGTCATAAAAATTGTCTGCAAGTGGATTATAACAATCAGCGGCGTATAATATTTTTCGTATAAACGAAGTTTTTAAGCAGCAATTCTTAGAAGCTGACCTTGATGAAGAGAGAAGCAGTAAAATTTATAGAAGAGTAGAAGAGGCAATAGGGCCATCCCGTCGGTTGTATGAAAAAAAGAAAAAAATGCCCGTCAGCTTCATGGTTTTTCCTTTAACTAGGCCTTGAGACATACCTTAATTCTTTTATAAAAAAATTAAGGTTAGAAAAAGAGATGTGAGGAACAAATTATACTTTTCCCATAGGTTATTATATTCGATTAATGCATTTTCG
The DNA here is from genome assembly GCF_054136105.1 of Typopeltis vanoorti. Taxonomy (NCBI): domain Eukaryota; kingdom Metazoa; phylum Arthropoda; class Arachnida; order Uropygi; family Thelyphonidae; genus Typopeltis; species Typopeltis vanoorti. The sequence continues at coordinate 67,280,674 of NC_143549.1, read as the reverse complement.
ATTAATTCGCCTGTTTTAAAGAACTCATTAGACGTACTAATCGAGGGATTGCTGTATATATATTTTGTCATACTCACACAAGCACACGTACACCTACACATGTGGATATTTGTAAAAATAATATCATTATGAACATTTATATAGAAAATTTATATATAAATGTTTATATATAAAATTTATTAATCAAAACCAATACATTTGCATACATATATGATTACTCCTAATATCTGTATAGCAAGAAAATTATTACATCTTAAATACAAAAATTATGAAAAATTAATCTGTCGGGCTTTTGCTTTAGCAAAGTTTTGAATTAATTCATCTGTATTGATTGTAGATGCAATTTCATGCTCTATAGATATTATTGCTACACCAATGAGTTGTTCCTGAGCCATCCTAGAGCGAGTGTAAGTTTTTATTTTGAGAAACTCCTTTCTGAACTTGCTACCGATACTGGCAATGTCAAAAAAATTCTCAGAGCAATAAACACATTTGGAACACCATTTTCTAATTATTTTTGCATATGTATGATAGGACATCTAATGAAGTATTTTCTGGAATTCGCCTTGCTATTATTTGTAATTAACTACATAAATCTGTTCCGTCAATATCTCGAGAATTATCACGTGTTAAATAATTTTCCAATATCAAACATTTTTATGCAGTTCTGCTGAAGTAATTTTTTGAAATTCATATGTATTTAAAAGAAAACCAAACTTTTCGTTAATTGTAGACATGTGCTTGAATTTTTCGTCAACAGATGCAATTGCAGTATCAATAATTGAAAAATAAAAATCTGCCTTAAATTTTTGTTTAAATTCTGTTATGAATTCATCCTCTGCTTCATACACAAATTGTTTCTTTTTTTTCTAAGTCTAACTGTTTCTTATTCAAAATTAGGCATTACACCTAAGACCTCAGCAATTTTTTCCGCATCTGTTAACATCTTTTGAAATTCATCCTCATTTCGGATTTTCATTAAGAAATTCTTTGTATCATTAATACAATTTATGGCACCATTTATATCAAGGCTTGTATTCTGAAGTTGTTTACTTGTAAAGTTTATTTCAAAAAAGTATATTATACCACATTACTATGGATGCGATAAATTTGAACTTCCTTAAAGCTTTAAGAAGACTACTTCTAATTTCATGGTATTTCCACTTACTCCACATAAACTATCATCTTGGGTTATTTCTTGCAGTGCTTCGCAAACATCGGACAAATTATATCTTAGGGGCTTTAATGAGTCAATTCGACTCTCTCATCGTGTATCACAGACTGGTTTGAGTGTAAAATTACTTATGTGTCTTTGAGGTATTCCCATCGACGAGTCGAACTGGAAATCAAAAAATGCTGTGGCATCTAAAACATTAGCAATTCCCTACTAAATTTAATGAATGTGAACTACAGGATACATACATTGCGCTTGGGTTAATATTTGCAATTCGTCGCTGCACACCTTTTACATCACCTTTGATATTACTGGCGTTATCGTATCCTTGACCTCGTAAATCTTGTATTGGTAATGAAAAATTGTCTAGAGTTCCTAGTATTTCATTTGATAAAAATTCTCCAATGGTATTTTTTATTTCTATAAATCCCAAAAAGTATTATTTTATAGAAACCGTGCTGTTACTAGTGTCTACAAATTGAAGTACTATGCTCATTTGTTCCGTGTGACCAGTGTTGGACGTACAGTCAATACTTATAGAAAATTATTTTGCGGCAACAACAGATTCTAAAATTTTCTTTTTTATCGCATTGCCGAAGATATTTATTATTTCATTTTGAATATCTTTTCCAAGATTATCTTTTATTCTTTGAAGATGTTCATTTTCATTATTGGATCAAACTTGGCTAGAAATTCGACAGATTTCAAAAAATTTCAGTTTCCATGCGAAAACAATGTCTCATTTGTTCTTCGAAATGATAAATTTTGAATAGCTAATGGCTGAACTAAAGCAAAGAGTCCTTCTAATACTTGCACCCAATGTTTCTCCTCTTTTCTAATAACTAGCAAGTTCTCTTCATCAATGGTTTTCTTTTCTTTTATTCAAATTTCTAATTCTTTCCACTTATGGTAATTTTCAACGTGTCTTTGACTTTTTTCATGCGAAGTGAAAATAGAAGCATTTTTCCAGTCCCTCAATCCATAATCAGCAAGGTTAATCCACAATTGATCAAATAATAAACAGCAGAAGCAAAATGCAGAATCCGTAGATTTTGAATACAATAATCACAAACGCTGCATTGTCTCGCCTTTAAATAGTCTTAGAGTATAATGAGTCATTGAAAATCTTCTATTATTATCTTTCAGAAAATCAAAATTATGAATCTGTTCAGGTCCATATTCAACTAATAGTTGACATAATTGATTGATATTGGAAAATTTTACAGGACATCAAGTTGCTGGATCATTATAATTTAAATTTGTAAAATCAAATCCTTTTATGATTGGATTTGTAGAACAACCAGCTTCAGAATCAATAATACTCATATGATCTGTAGATTTCTCCTTCGATGTTTTAATCAAATTTTTGGTATCTGTAGAATTCTCCTCCAATTCATTAATCGAAACTATAGACTAATTATCCAACAAATAATCTTGAAGATTTTCTTCTTGTATGCGATTACGATCTTCTCGGCAAAGAAATTTTAAAAATGCACCTTCTTGTTTTTTCAAACTTTCTTCCTTTTCCACTTTACGTTTGTGATATTGAAAACCCGATTTCTTTTTATCCATTTTTAAAATCCAGTAACTGAAATATTTATAAATAAAAATAAACTTAATTATAAAAAATCATCATCATCATCATCATCAAATTCCTGCCATGTACCCTCAAGGGGTGTACAGGATATGACAGTACTACATGAAAAAATTACATCATTACTAACTTCCTATCTACAATTTTCCTCCAAATCAGTCTGTTACTTGTCAAGACTCCAACATTATCAGATCTTATATTTCTATCGTCTAAGGCACTTTGTACCGTATCAATCCACCTATATCTTGGTCTTCCTCTGGGTCGTTTTCCTGCCAACCTGGCAGAGAACACTTGTTTTGCTAATCTTTCCTCTCCCATTCTATTTAAGTGACCATACCATCTGAGATTAGCTCTGCTAACGCATTCCTGGATGCTGACAATGTCAAGTTCTTTCCTAATATCCTCATTTTTAATATGATATTGCCATTGATGCCATCTGTTCACGCCTCTAATCTTTCTCAGGACTCTCATATCTGCGGTCTCTAGTCTTTGGTCAAGTGTTTTACTTCTGACCCAGCTCTCAGATCCATAAGTTAAAATTGGTTTGAACACTGTCTTGTATACAGCTAATTTAGTGTTCCGACTAATTTCTTTCTTATTCCATATGAATTTATTCAATTGACTTCCCACGATACCAGCTTTGCTGATTCTGTTGTCTATTTCTATATTTAGTTTACCATCTTCAGTAAAAATTGTGCCTAAGTAGCTGAAATGTTTTACTTGTTCCATAGGTTCTCCATTCACAACACAGTTGACATTTTCAATGATTCTGCCTATTTTCATTGTCTTTGTCTTTTTATTGCTGACCTTCATACCATATCTATTACAACAGCTATTCAATTTAGTCAGAGAATCTTGCAGACTTGTAGCGGATTTATTTAGAAGTATAACATCATCCGCATAAAGCAAAGAGCTGACATTAACATCTCCAATTTTGATATCAGGTTTAATACCACATTCCTTCATAATGTGATCCATATAGATAATGAATAACAGAGGGGATAATGTACATCCTTGTCTCACACCAGATTTAACATTAAACCATCTTCCTGTACTTCCTTCAATTCTAACTGCTGACTCGCAACTCAAATAAAGACTAAGTATTGCTTGATATAATGCCCCATTGACACCATATAACTGCAGCGTATTGAATAGCTTCTCTCTTGGCACCTTGTCATATGCCTTTTCCAAATCGACAAAACTTAAATACAGATCTTTGTTATATTCCCATGCTTTCTCGACTATTTGTCGTAAAGTGAAGATCTGATCCTGACAGCCTCTATTTGGCCTGAATCCAGCTTGTTCTTCACCAAGCTTTTCTTCCACAATTCTTCTCAACCGTTTCTCAAGTATACTTGCATAGATCTTGCCAGGAACACTCAGTAGGGAAATACCTCTGTAATTCTCACATTCAGTTTTATTTCCCTTTTTATATATGGGTACTATGAGAGCTCTACTCCAATCATCGGGAATTCGTCCCTCTGTCCAGGCTTTCTGAACTATGCAGTGCAGCCACTGTAAGACTCTTATACCACCATACTTCAGCATTTCTGGTCGAATATCATCTACTCCTGCTGCCTTTCCACATTTCAAGCCTTTGATGGCTTTTTCTACTTCAAGTATGGATATGTATTCCTGACTGCATGCCTGGTCACTGTTTTTTATCACTGTGCTGTCATCACTGCTTGTTTCATTTAGCAGTTTTTCAAAGTAATTACTCCATACTTCAAGGATATCTTTTTCTCCTGTTTTCATTTCACCTTTATCATCTCTAATTCCTTTTACAGCACTCTTTCCTCCATTCCTTAGCTTCTTCAACAACCTCCAGAATATTTTGCCACCTTCTTGATATTTATTTTCTATATTCTTGCCAAAGTCCTCCCATGACTTTTGTTTAGCTAGTTTTACACACTGTTTAGCTTTCTTACATTTGTCTCTGTATTCTATAAGAGTAAAAGCTGACTTATTTGCCAGGAACTTTTGATATGCTTTCTTCTTTTCCTTCACTGCCTCTTTATCTTCCTGTGTCCACCAGGGAGTTCTGATTTTTTTATCCTTACCGACAACCTCACCACATGCCTCTCTGGCAGAATCAATCAATGTTTCCTTCAGAGTTTGCCACTGAATCTCCAAGGTTTGATTCCTGTTCTCAAACTCTTTCATTTTCTTTTCAATAATATTTCTGTATTTTAGTCTACAGTTTACATCTGAGAGTTGCTCAACTTTTATTCGCTTTAAAACTTTCTTACATGTTATTCTTTTCAATATGAAATTCAATTTTATCCTGCTCAAGACTAAATAGTGATCACTTCCAATTTCAAATCCTCTGTACACTCTGGTGTCCTGCACCAGGGAGAAAACATCACTATCAACAATAACATAGTCAATGAGACTTTTCTTATTCCTAGCTTCTTCTCTCCATGTGAATTTGTGCACATTTTTATGTTGGAACATGGTGTTAGTAATAACCAGTCCATGTCCTGAGCAGAAATCCAACAGATATTTGCCATTATTATTAGCTTTGCTCTTTTCTCCAAATTTTCCCAAAATATTTTTGTATGTCTCACAATCATTTCCTACTCTACTATTTAGATCCCCAACAAGGACCAACTTTTCCTTTTTCATTGTGTCAGTTGTTTTTGCTAAAGCGTCAAAAAATTCCTCCACTTCTACCTTAGTAGAACCTTCTGTGGGACCATAGGCACAAATAAGTCTCATTGTCCAGTTCCCCATTCTCATATTTGCCCACATTACTCTACTTGAGACTGACTGCCATTCAAGAAGATTAGCCTCGTATTTTGTGTTGAATACTATGGCTACTCCTTCTTTTCCTTGATTGTTATTGCCTGAATATAACATTTTGTATTTATTGCTCAGAAAGATCTCACCAGTTTTGGTCTTTTTTGTTTCAGTCACCCCTATTATGTCGATATGGTACTTATCTAATTCCTCAGCTAGCTCCATTTCTTTGCCATTCAGGCTTCTTACGTTGATAGTACCGATCTTTAACTCTGGTGATGTTGAGTTGGGGTTTTTCAGATTTGTTCCAGTAGCTGACTTTTCGCTGTTCGCCCTGGTTCCCTGGCGAAAACAACGGGGGCCTTGTTTAACCGGGCGATGCCCCAGCCGGCATGAAATTTTGTCATGTTGTACCATCATTTTTTATTTTGGTTTAACCAATAAGAATACAATTTGGTCGGCTAAATCCCAAATTGCCAGCCCATCCTTGTTCGTTCAGTATCAAAGTAGATACCCGACAGGGTGCACCACGAGAAGGTGAGGATTGGACATTAGGTCAGAAGCCCTGGTCGGTTCTCCGCATTCCTTTAAAGGCTATGTGGAGGTCTCCTCTCAGTTATACAGCTTTGACCCATAAAAAATATGGACTTTAAACTATTCAGTAATTCACAAATAAATTTTTATACATTTACTTAATGAAATATTTATCAATTATATATACCTTATATAAGTTATAACTATATAACTTATCTATCATACATTTATAATCTAATAATTCAACAATATCGTTTTCTCTGAACATAATTGACAAATTTCTCAAATGCATCTGATTTAACAAATTGTATAAATATTTTTAACGCGTTTAAGTACAGAAAACAAGCGTTCACCATTAGCATTACAAAGAGGCAGTATCTAGGGCCGCATTTATACTTTTGGAGACCCGAGGAATCAAAAATAAGTACTTTTTTTAGTTGATTGAAAATAAAAGTCAACATTTCCATCATAACTAATTTTAATAACACAACATTGGTATACATTTATTTGCATTTTAAAAAAGTATAAAAATAAGTCAGTTCAAATTTAAATTTAAAAAAAAAAAATCAATAACTAAAAGTTTTTTTTTTTCTGGCTTTGGTTTTAGCAAATATATCTATAATTTCATCATAATTAATCGAGTCCATTATATCTGATTCAATGTATAATAACGACAGGTCACTTGTTTTATTTTGGTTCCAGTGCACAAATTCACATGGAGAGAAGAGGCAAGGAATAAGAAAAGTCTCATTGACTATGTTATTGTTGATAGTGATATTTTCTCCCTGGTGCAGGACACCAGAGTGTACAGAGGATTTGAAATTGGAAGTGATCACTATTTGGTCTTAAGCTGGATAAAATTGAATTTCATATCGAAAAGAATAACATGTAAGAAAGTTTTAAAGCAAATAAAAGTGGAGCAGCTCTTAGATGTGAACTGTAGACTAAAATACACAAAGATTATTGAAGAAAAAATGAAAGTTTGATAACAGGAACCAAACCTTGGAGATTCAGTGGCAAGCCTTGAAGAAAACCCTGATTGATTCAGCTAGAGAGACATGTGGTGAAGTTGTCTGCAAGGATAGAAAAATTAGAACTCCATGGTGGACACAGGAAGTTAAAGAGGCAGCGAAGGAAAAGAAGAAAGCATATCAAAAATTCCTGCAAATAAGTCAGCTTGTGCTCTTAGAGAATACAAAGACAAATGTAAGAAAGCTAAACAGTGTGTAAAACTGGCTAAACAAATCATAGGAGGACTTTTGCAAGAACATAGAAAATAAATATGAAGAAGGTGGCAAAATATTCTGGCGGTTGTTGAAGAAGCTTAGGAATGGAGGAAAGAGTGCTATAAAAGGAGTTAGAGATGATAAAGGTGACATGAAAACAGGAGAAAAAGATATGCTTGAAGTATGGAGTAATTACTTTGAAAATTTGCTAAATGAAACAAGCAGTGATGACAGCACAGTGATAAAAAAACACTAACCAGGCATGCAGTCAGGAATACATATCCATACTTGAAGTAGAAAAAGCCATCAAAGGCTTGAAATGTGGAAAGGCAGCAGGAGTAGATGATATTCGACCAGAAATGCTGAAGTATGGTGGTATAAAAGTCTTACAGTGGCTGCACTGCATAGTTCAGAAAGCCTGGACAGAGGGAGGAATTCTAGACGATTGGAGTAGAACTCTACCCATATATAAAAAGGGAAATAAAACTGAATGTGAGAATTACAGAGGTATATCCCTACTGAGTGTTCCTGGTAAGATATATGCCAGTATACTTCAGAAATGGTTGAGACGAATTGTGGAAGAAAAGCTTGGTGAAGAACAAGCTGGATTCAGATCAAATAGAGGCTGTCAGGATCAGATCTTCACTTTACGACAAATAGTCGAGAAAGCATGGGAATATAACAAAGATCTGTATTTAAGTTTTGTCGATTTGGAAAAGGCATATGACAAGGTGCCAAGAGAGAAGCTATTCAATACGCTACAGTTATATGGTGTCAATGGGGCATTATATCAAGCAATGCTCAGTCTTTATTGGAGTTGTAAGTCAGCAGTTAGAATTGAAGGAAGTACAGGAAGATAGTTTAATGTTAAATCTGTTGTGAGACAAGGATGTACATTATCCCCACTGTTATTCATTATCTATATGGATCACATTGTGAAGGAAAGTGGTATTAAACATGATATCAGAATTGGAGATGTTAATGTCAGCTCTTTGCTTTATGCAGATGATGTTATACTTCTAAATAAATCCACTACAAGTCTGCAAGATTCTCTGACTAAATTGAATAACTGTTGTTATAGATGTGGCATGAAGGTCAGCAATAAAAAGACAAAGACAATGAAAATAGGCAGAATCATTGAAAATGTCAACTGTGTGTTTTGAATGGAGAACTTGTGGAACAAGTAAAACATTTCAGCTACTTAGGCACGATTTTTAGTGAAGATGGTAAATTAAATATGGAAATAGACAATAGAATTAACAAAGCTGGTATGATAAGAAGTCAAATGAATAAATTCATATGGAATAAGAGAGAAATTAATCGGAACACTAAATTAGCTGTATACAAGAAGTGTTGAAACCAATTTTAACTTATGGATCTGAGAGCTGGATCAGAAGTAAAACACTTGACCAAAGACTAGAGACCGCAGATTCCTGAGAAAGATTAGAGGCATGAACAAATGGCATCAATGGCAATATCATATTAAAAACGAGGATATTAGGAAAGAACTTGACATTGTCAGCATCCAGAAATGCGTTAGCAGAGCTAATCTCAGGTGGTTTGGTCACTTAAACAGAATGGGCGAGGAAAGATTAGCAAACAAGTCTTCTCTGCCAAGTTATCAGTAAAACGACCCAGAGTAAGACCAAGATATAGGTGGATTGATACGGTACAAAGTGCCTTAGACGATAGAAATATAAGATCTGATAATGTTGGAGTCTTGACAAGTAACAGACTGATTTGGAGGAAAATTGTAGATAGGAAGTTAGTAATGATGTAAATTTTTCATGTAGTACTATCATATCCTGTACACCCCTTGAGGGTACATGGCAGGAATTTGATGATGATAAAAGTTTAAAAAAAAAATGAGAAGAAAAGAATTTAAATGTAATCAAATTAAGCTTGCTAATCAAGGTAAAAATAGGAACTTCATCAACTGTAAAGTTCAGATATTCTCACTAAAAATAAAAATTGTAGCAAAAATCATTATATTTATGGAATTGCAATATGGATCTAAATATAAATATAAAACCGTTCAGTTTTCAGTAACATGCACAGTATTCCTCCTTGGTTGATAGAATGGTTAACTTATCTGCTTTCCAACCACCCAACTTTAGGTGCAAGGTAAATTTTGTCACCTAGTCCGAAACCACCGTACTTACTGGAGGCCTGGGATTCACATAAAAAGCATATAATATATATATAGGATTAATTCAGTTCTACCTTTATTGCACAGTTATTAAGATTTATTCAACTGATTTTTGATTTTTTTAAGTTGCAGTAATAAGCATAATAATTCCAGCTTTAGTTAAAACGTAGAAGCAATCAATAACTTCGTATGCTTGCTAACATCCACTTTTTTACTCGACATTTTACCCTAAAATAACTAGAATCTTGATGCACAAAAAAATGAACTGAAAAATCAATTTAATTTATAAATAATAATAAACTTGAAAATCAAATGCTCTGCTTATGTGATATAGAAACTGCTCTTATCCACTAATTAATACAAATAGCAACAGCACAAAAAAATCCTCTTTTGTCTCGGAAAACGTGTTTCAAAATGATCGCAAGTTCAGTACTCAGCGATCTGTTCTTTCCTAACAGGATTCTGGGAAATCACGGGGTGAAATATTCTTAAGAATGTTATGGATTAAACTGACCATATATTTAATCTGGATTAAACTGCTAAGTCAGTTATTGGTGAACACAAGTCAAACATTTAGTAAGAGAAAATTTTCGAGAAGGAGATTGGAATTTAGTAATATTGATAAGAACAATAGTCCAAGTAGTTCAGAAGCGAAAACCATCTGTGACAAAATGAAGCCAGTTTATTTAATTAAAAACACAAAAATACAAACAATTTATTAAATATATCTTTATAGAGTTCATAATTAAAAGGACTCTAATAATAATAATAGATTTCTACAGATGTCTCATCTTGTTTTGGTATTATCAAACTTATCAAGTTATTCTGAAGCATTATGAATTTTGCTATTTTATTATTATGCTGCTAATATTTCTTCAAATGCAGCACTTTTTACAACAAAACTGGCTAAGTTATGTTGAATATATGTTTGCGAATATACTCAAAATCCCTTTGACCTAATAAAAATGTAGTAAAATAAAATAATTAAAAATGCAATTATACCCTCCTATTAAAATGCAATTATACATCCTCCCCCCCCCGCCGTTAACGGATTATTGTCTTTATGTGCACTGTATTACTTGGAATTTCTCTGTCCTACGATATTTGACCCTTTTTTGCTGCACAATTTATTTATTGTGTCTCTTCCCAAATAAAAACGAATTTCACATGTGCGAAAATAAATAATCAGAACATTTGTTTACATTGGAAATAATATGTCAAATATTTATATTTTTTAAATAACATTTATTGAAATAAATATGACATTTTGCTTTCATTCCTTGCAAAATAAAATTATATGGGTTGCACATTTCAATTTTAGGAACGATTTTTCTTTTTTCTTTTTTTTTTTAATGAACAACAAATGCTGTTAAACTGCATTACTCGGGGTTTACAATTGTGAGTCTTTTTAATATCAAAAATTTATATCCAATGGTATTTTATCAGAGATTCTTCGCCTTTGTCTTTTGCTTAAAACTGCAACAGTACAATTACTTTGGAAAAATAATGATTTCAAACAAAAAGAAAGTGCACATATGTTATCTAGCAGTATTTTGTGTGTGTGTGTGTGATAATTTTGGGAAGTGGGGGGGGAGTTAGACATTAAAGGCGAATTAATTCTGTTATGAAAATTTTGGAAATAAAATTTCATTTTGACGCATGTATCTACACATGTTTTGAAGGATAAAGTGTAGGGAAAATATCGCTACTTCAAAATTGCCGCATAATACTGAAAATATGTACATAACAGTTGACTTCATAACTGCCGTTTATTTCGATTTGTAGGGAGTGATTGGGGGAAACCAAGAAAGTTGAAATGCAGAAACCTACAGGTTACGTTTATAAAAATTATGCATTACATGATATGATTCAAGATTTACATATTATTCTCTATAAAGCAAAATTTAAAAGTGCGAACCTTCGCGCAATCTGTGAACTAACCTTCGAATTAAGATTACGAATAAAAAAGAAAACTTAATTTGGAACAGATGGAGGCTGTATTCATTTTTAGATTCAGATTTTCATGAATTTATAAAATAATTGTTTGACAAAAATAATTATCTTCAATCAAGTTCTGGGAGACTTTTAAAATGTATTAGTGATTAAAATAATTAGCCAAAAAATTGATAGTGACATTGATCTTCCATAGTGATACAATATGAAGTGAAGAAAGAATGAAAGGATTTCTTATTTTGCGCTGGCATTAAAAACTATAATTATACGATAAAAACAAGCAGCAAAATGAATATAACTCTTAGGTATTTAGTCTGATACAACTTAGATTCCGGTTACCGAGCAAGCAACTGCGTTTCTTGCTGTTGGCAACTGAACATAGCTACTACATACGCCAAGTAATCTAGTTAAATGTTCTTTTCAGCGTGAAGGATTATTGCCCTTTCTAATGGACATGTTTGTCAAACCACACTTTTTATCCATATTCTTTCAGCAGGTGGACAGAATATTATCCAGGTTTGCTGGACGTGTATATATGTCCAGCAAAGAAATGGTACGCTTACATACATTAATTTTATGGAATACAGGAGTTCCTGTTAGTTTTATATGTAGCAAAATCTGGCACCCTGAAGTCTTGGTGCCCATAGGCGATTATCTAGGTTCGCCTAATGATAAAACCAGCCCTGGATGGCACCTCAGCTGGCATAAAATTCTGTCATGTTGTCATCATTTTATATTGTGGTTTAAGCCAATAAGAATAAAATTTGGTTGGCTAAATTCCAAATTGTCAGCCCATTCTCATTCATTCAGCCAGTTAGATACCTAACAAGGTGCACCACGAGAAGGTGAGGATGGATATTAGGTCAGAAGCCCTGGTCGGTTCTCCGCATTCCATTAAAGGCTATGTGGAGGTCTCCTCTCAGTTACACAGCTTTGATCCTTAACCACCCCATGCAAGGAGAATACTAGATTCATTCTCATGGTATTATTTTGCTAGATAGGAAAGACATCAGTACATGGAAAGTATGTACTTAAAAATGCATCAGTGATGTAATATCAGAATATGTCCCTTATGTATCATATAATGATACATAAGGGAATGTATCATTATAGAATACATAATACATTATATGATACATCATTATATGTATCCCATATAATGAATGTGCAACCTTATTAAGCTAGAGATTCTTAAGAAAAATATGACATGGTAGGAATACCATGTGCATAAGGATGATGGCAGTTACGAAAATTATAAGGTGCCAGCCAGAAGAGTTCCAACTATTGTATGGAAAGCTAAGTGCGAGTATAAAAAGAAACTGGCTCAGCAAGCTAAAGACAGTCAGAGAGAATTGTGTTGTTATGTTACAAGTAAAAGAATGAATGAATGCGATAGAATAACTGTCATCAATGTGGATGGTATACAGTTGGCAGACAGAAAAGATTATTCAGTGGATGTCCATTTTGATAACAGCTATCATCCTGATGTATGCTACATTGAGCTCAATGATGTTGCCTCAATCATGGCAATCATTGCCTCAATGATGTTGCAATGGGGAGTGATGGGATATCAGCATGAATGCTAAGAGTGTTCAGCTGAACTGGCTGTTCCTTTGATCTAATTTATAATTTGAGTCTCAGCACAGAAAGGATTCCACACAAGTTGAAAGAATGTATGATGATCCCATTGTACAAAAGTCTAACTATTGACCTATCAATATTCCAGAGTTGTGGTGAAGATTTTGGAAAAGCTGATCAGAGATTACATATTTAAACAGATTGACAGTGAATATATAATATGAAATGAACAGCATGGGTTTATTGAGGGAAAGTCATGTTTGAATAACTTGCTTACATCTTATAATAATGTTATGGCTGAGTTAGACATATAATAATGTTACTGTCCAGCTACGAGGGTGGTCTGAAAAGTTTTCGGCCTTGACCATAGATGGCAACACTATCGGCAAGATTTTTCTTTCAAAATTGGTACATCTGTCATAAGCATCCATGTGAAATTGCAAGTCATTCTATCAAATAGTTTGTTTTATATAGCTGTCTGAAGCAAAAGTGTCGTCTGTAATGACAACACATGAAATGGATGAAATTGAGTATCGTGTGGTTATAAAATTCTTTGTAAAAGAAGTTTTAATGCCAAAAGAAATTCATTTGAAGTTTATAAACGTTTATGGACACTCTTCATCTTCATTTTCGACAATTAAGAAATGGGCTGCTGAGCTTAAACGTGGATGTACCAGCCTTGAGAAGATGATCCACGTGAAGGACATCCAAAAAGTGTAACAACACCAGAAATCATTGATCAAGTGCACAATATGGTATTGGGTGACCGGGGAGTCAAAGTACTAGAAATTGTTGAGACTATAGGCATTTTAAAAGAACATGTAGGATATATTTTGCATGAAGAATTGCAAATGAAAAAGCTTTGCGTAGGAATGGGTGCTGCACTTGCTCATAGCAGATCAAAAATGCACTCGCATGAAAATCTCTGAACAGTGCTTGGAGCGTTTTAACAAGAATAAAACTGATTTTGTTGGGGTGCTTAAGGGTCAAAGCTGTATAACTGAGAGGAGACCTCCACATAGTCTTTAAAGGAATGCAGAGAACCGACCACGGTTTCTGACCTAATGTCCAATCCTCACCTTCTTGTGGTGCACCCTGTTGGATATCTACTTGGATACTGAACGAACGAGGATGGGCTGGCAATTTGGGATTTAGCCGACCAAATTATATTCTTCTTGGCTTAAACCGATATAGAAAATGATGGTGCAACATGACAAAATTTCATGGCGGCTGGGGTGTCGTCCGGTTAAACAAGGCCCCCATTGTTTTCGACAAGGCGAACAGCGAAAAGTTCGCTACTTTAACAAATCTGAAAACACACCCCAAATCAAAATCACTGGAGTTAAAGATCGGTACTATCAACATAAGAAGCCTGAAAGGCAAAGAAATGGAGCTTGCTGAGAAATTAGATAAGTACCATATCGACATAATAGGGGTGACTGAAACAAAAAAGACAAAAACTGGTGAGATCTTTCTGAGCAATAAATACAAAATATTATATTCAGGCAATGACAATCAAGGAAAAGAAGGAGTAGCCATAGTATTCATCACTAAATAAGAGGCCAGTCTTCTTGAATGGTAGGCAGTCTCAAGTAGAGTGATGTGGGCAAATATGAGAATGGGGAACTGGACAATGAGAATTGTTTGTGCCTATAGTCCCACAGAAGTTTCTACTATGATAGAATTGGAAGAATTTTTTGAGACTTTAGAGAAAGCAGCTGACACAATGAAAAAGGAAAAGTTGGTCCTTGTCGGGGATCTAAATAGCAGAGTAGGAAATGATTGTCAGACATACAAAAATATTTTGGGAAAATTTGGAGAAAAGAGCAAAGCTAATAATAATGGCAAATACCTGTTCGATTTCTGCTCTGGTTATTACTAACACCATGTGCACAAATTCACGTGGAGAAAAGAGGCAAGGAATTGAAAAGTCTCATCGACTATGTTATTGTTGATAGTGATGTTTTCTCCCTGGTGCAGGACACAGTGTACAGAGGATTTGAATTGGAAGTGATCACTATTTAGTCTTGAGCAGGATAAAATTGAATTTCATATTGAAAAGAATAACATGTAAGAAAGTTTTTTAAAGCAAATAAAAGTTGAGCAGCTCTCAGATGGGAACTGTAGACTAAAATACACAAAGATTATTGAAGAAAAAATAAAAGAGTTTGTAAACAGGAACCAAACCTTGGAGATTCAGTGGCAAGCCTTGAAGAAAACCCTGATTGATTCAGCCAGAGAGGCATGTGGTGAGGTTGTCTACATGGATAGAAAAATCAGAACTCCATGGTGGACACAGGAAGTTAAGGAGGTAGCGAAGGAAAAGAAGAAAGCATATCAAAAGTTCCTGGCAAATAAGTCAGCCTGTGCTCTTAGAGAATACAGAGACAAATGTTAGAAAGCTAAACACTGTGTAAAACTAGCTAAACAAAAGTCATGGGAGGACTTTGGCAAGAACATAGAAAATAAATATGAAGAAGGTGGCAAAATATTCTGGAGGTTGTTGAAGATGCTTAGAAATTGAGGAAAGAGTACTGTAAAAGGAGTTAGATATGACTAAGGTGACATGAAAACTAGAGAAAAAGATATCCTTGAAGTATGGAGTAATTACTTCGAAAAATTGCTGAATGAAACAAGCAGTGATAGCACAATGGTGAAAAAATTCTCAACAAGCATACAGTCAGGAATACATGTCCATACTTGAAGTAGAAAAAGCCATCAAAGGCTTGAAATGTGGAATGGCAGTAGGACTAGATGATATTGAACCAGAAATGCTGAAGTATGGTGGTGGTATAAAAGTCTTACAGTGGCTGCACTACATAGTTCAGAAGTCCTGGACAGAGGGACGAATTCCCAATGATTGGAGTAAGTTCTGATAGTAGCCATATATAAAAAGGGAAATAAAACTAAATGTGAGAATTACAGAGGTATTTCCCTACTGAGTGTTATTGGTAAGATATATGCAAGTGTACTTGAGAAACGGTTGAGAAGAATTGTGGAAGAAAAGCTTGGTGAAGAACAAGCTGGATTCAGGCCAAATAGAGGCTCTCAGGATCAGATCTTCACTTTACGACAAATAGTTGAGAAAGCATGGGAATATAACAAAGATCTGTATTTAAGTTTTGTCGATCTGAAAAAGGCATATGACCAAGAGAGAGACTATTCAATATGCTACAGTTATATGGTGTCAATGGGGCATTATATCAAGCAATACTTAGTCTTTATTTGAATTGTAAGTCATGTTATCATTGAAGGAAGTACAGGAAGATGGTTTAATGTTAAATCCTGTGTGAGACAAGGATGTACATTATCTCCTCTGTTATTCATTATCTATATGGATCACATTATGAAGGAAAGTGATATTAAACATGATATCAGAATTGGAGATGTTAATGTCAGCTCTTTGCTTTATGCAGATGATGTTATACTTCTAAATAAATCTGCTACAAGTTTGCGAGATTCTGTGACTAAATTGAATAACTGTTGTAATAGATATGGTATGAAGGTCAGCATTAAAATGACAAAGACAATGAAAATAGGTAGAATTGTTGAAAATGTGTTCTGAATGGAGAACCTGTGGATCAATAAAACATTTCAGCTACTTAGGCATAATTTTTACTGAAGATGGTGAAATAAATATGGAAATAGACAACAGAATCAACAAAGCTAGTATGGTAGGAAGTCAATTGAATAAATTCATATGGAATAAGAGAGAAATTAGTCAGAACACTAAATTAGCTGTATTCAAGACAGTGTTCAAACCAGTTTTAACTTATGGATCTGAAAGCAGGGTCAGAAGTAAAACACTTCACCAAAGACTTGAGACCGCAGATATGAGAGTCCTGAAAAAGATTAGATGCATGAACAGATGGCATCAATGGCAATATCATATTAAAAACGAGGATATTAGGAAAGAACTTGACATTGTCAGCATCCAGGAATGCGTTAGCAGAGCTCATCTCAGGTGGTATGGTCACTTAAACAGAATGGGCGAGGAAAGATTAGCAAAACAAGTGTTCTCTTCTAGGTTGGCAGGAAAACAACCCAGAGGAAGACTAAGATATAGGTGGATTGATACGGTACAAAGTGCTTTAGACGATAGAAATGTAAGATCTGATAATGTTGGAGTCTTGATAAGTAACAGACTGATTTGGAATAATATTGTAGATAGGAAGTTTGTAATGATGTAAATTTTTTATGTAGTACTATTATATCCTGTACACCTCTTGAGGGTACATAGCAGGAATTTGATCATGATGACGAACTGATTTTGTATGTCAATTTATTGCTATGGATGAGACTTAGATTCACCATTATACACCAGATTCGAAAGAGCAGTCAAAACTGTGGAGAGAAGCCGGTTGTTCAGTGCCAAAGAAGACAAAGTCGGTTCCATCAGCAGGAAAGGTCATGGCATCGGTGTTTTGGGATGCTAAAGGCAGTTTGTTTATTAATTATCTTGAAAAGGGTAAAATGAACTGGGAAACATTCCAATCTTTTAACCAGACTAGACAAAAAAATTCGTGAGAAAAGACCTGGTTTGCAGAAGGAAAAAAAAAATCACCTTTCATCAGGACAATGCATCTGCCCACAAAGGTGTTTTGGCAATTGAAAAATTAAGGGATCTGCACTATAAATTATTGGAACATCCACCTTATTCTCCAGATTTTGCTCCCTCTGACTTCTATATCTTCCCAAAACTAAAACTCTTCCTCGCTGGTCAGCGTTTTTCTTTGAATCAAGAGGTGATTGCAGCTGTAGAGGGGTATTTTGCAAATCTTACTGAGAACTGCTACAGGGACGGGATGATGCCGCTAAATCATCGCATGAATAAATGTATTAGTCTTGAGGGAGATTATGTCGAGAAATAAAAATAATTTTGAAATTATGAATTTGTTTTTTTTTTCATTGTTAGGCCGAGAACTTTTAAGACCACCCTCGTAGATAAGAGGAATGGATAATTCATTATACTTTTGAACTCTGCTGAAGCTTTTGACAGGATTTAGCATGAACGCTGTTGCATAAGTTGGAGGATATGAGATTGGACTATAAGTGACTGGTTTGGATACGAGTATGGCTGACTGGCAAATATCAAAAAGTGGTGTATGAGGAATGTGTGTCTGCAAGATTTAAGGTGATCAATATTATACTGTAGTGATCACTCCTTGGTCCATTGTTATGTAGTCTTTATATTAATAATGTCAAGAATGATTTAACATATAGCTATTTGCAGGTGATGCAGAGATAGTCAAAGTAATCAGGAATGCAACTGATGCTGTACTTGCAGAAGGATTCGAATGAGCTGGAATTGTGGAGATGTGAATATGCTGTCAGTTCAGTGTTAGTACATATAAAGTTATGCACTTTAGTATAAATGAGATTTCAAGTGGTGTATTATATTGGTCGGATTATGCTGAAAGAAAATGACCAGGTTGTGGATCTTGGGAGTTTTAGTGGATAGGAAGTTGAAGTTCAGGGATCATATAGCAAAATTTGTGACTACAACTCAGAGGATAATTGCAGTGTGCTGAAACAAACACTTACACACATAAGAAGAAGGAAGTCATTTTGCCTCTTTACAAAGTTTTCGATGCAACCTCGTCTGGGCTGTTGTGTGCAGATCTGGTATTCTGATTTCTGAAGTGATGCATTGAAGAGAATGTCTAAGATGATATTGGGACTGTAGATTATGAGGAGAGGTTGAGAATTTGGGGGCTGCAGATGCTAGAAGAAAGAAGGGTGATATGACATCATACAGGATATCGGTAGATAGAATTTTTCATTTTATGATGAGTGGGGGAGAAGATGAAAGTTCAGAATGTATGTGGTCAAGAAAGAAGTGAGAACTAGATTTTTCTCTCATAGAGTAATGCTTGACTCAGAGAATAATTGCAGATAGTGTGAATTTAAGAGAAGGTGTAACGTGGTGTGAGTAATATGTAGCCTCCCCCAATGAGTCCCTGACTTCCTGTAGGTCTCTTGTAGTAATGATAATATCAATTAAATAAACTTAATATAGATTTTACTTATATAATTTTTATCAGCGCAGAAATTTTTCCCTGATGTCACTGGCATCTTCAGTATGACTTTCAAATTAAACAACTAGAACATAAGCTGGAAGATTTAACAATGAAAATGTGTGAACTATGTGATATAGAGTGATCGTATCACTTTCTATCACATACTGTAGTATCACATACATGCATTTTCATTTTTGAATTTTCCGGTTTATGTTCTAGTTGTTTATTCTGTAAATTCTATCAAAATATTGCTCCTGTGTGGTTATTTGATCGCTGAATTGATTGAAATTCATTTCATTTATCCAGCAAAATTAAAATTTGCTTTATTAAAATTTATCTACCACCTGTTGTACTATAACTCTTTGCATCTGTTACTTATTTGAATTAGGATTTGTTTCATAAATATTTTAAGGAATTTTTTTGGGGTATCTAATGTTGGATGATATATTATAAATTCCCTTGCAGTTTTGATTTGATATAGATATAATGAAGTTAACATGTTCTTGCACTTAACAGAACTTTGGTTCATATTACACTATGCTAAATGTGTTGCATAGCTATCCAATAAATTTTTTTTTAATTAATTAATTTTATTTTTTAGAAGTCCAAAAAGTCTGCTCGCCGTTGTGGAGAATGCATTTCTTGTTATCGAACAGAAGATTGTGGAAGATGTGATTTCTGCAAGGTATGTAAAACTGAGAATTCTGACAAGTTTTATTAATATATTTTCTCTTATTTACTGTAGCATTTCACACATGTGATTTTGCTCTCTGTGTGAAGCATTCTGAAAGTTATATTCCAATGCATTGGGTTTCCTAAAAGAAAGATCAATAAAATAATGCAAAAGATAGTTTGAAATGTCTCCTTGATTTTCACAGTCTATCATAATCCTCCTTTATTTTGATACTTTTATTCATTATTTGGTTTAAAGCCATTGTAGTAAACTCTGTAAGTTATTTTTGGAATGATTTTCTCACCTCTACTCTGACCAATTGTTATTATCAACAGAAGTCCTTGGAGTCGGACTCATCGTGGGAGGCCCACTCTCACATGCACAGCTCATCATATCTCAACTTAACCCCTCCATGTGGGGCACCTGTTCGTGGTGGAGGGGACCCCCCAGTGATGGTACTGGCCCTTTTCATTCTTCCTCTTTTTCTTTGCTTTTCGTCCCGTATTCTTTGCTCTACTTCTCCTGAGTCTTTTTCACTATCCTTTTTCCAGACCACCATCACTGGGATCCAACGCCCTGCTGCCGTGTTTGCCGTGCGGTTCGACCCGTGGACATCCGGAAAGGGGGATCCTGGTAGTCTTGCACTACTTTGGCCCCTGCTTCGACAAGACGAGTGGTCCTGGATGACCCAGCCAGGATCAATCGGCTAGTGGGCTTGCCTGCAAGGATCAACAGTGTTGCAGTAAGTCTCTCACCCAGCAGGTCTAGGATCCCGGGGTCGGGATCCTAGACCTGCTGGGTGAGACCTACTGCAGTGCCGGTATAGTGTCCAGGGTAGCCCTGGTGTTCCACTCCTGAGCGCAGTCTTTGCTTGCCGGGTAGTGGGCGTCCATGTGTGGCTCCATGGTGCGTGGGGAGCTCTGATGCCGAATTAAAAATTCCTTAAATATGAATTCTTCATCCTCAAATGTTTCAGGGACCCCAACAAAGTCCCAACCAAGTACTGGTAATATAGACACAGCATATGGAAACAGAAGCAAGAAACAAAAGATGTGGATACTAACAAAAATGTACCAATCTGTTTAATCATTCATGCCACAGGTGAAAAACCAATTGGGAAAATGTCACCCTTCTTTATCCAAAAAGGTTTACAAGGACTGGCAGGACCTCCCAAAAATGTCAAAAAATTGTGTTCTGGTGATATCCTCGTGGAAACAATGTGCAAACAACATTCCGAGAAACTACTGAGAGCAACGACAATGGGTGGAATACAGATTGCAGTAACACCTCACAGAACACTCAATTCCAGTAGAGGAGTGATATCAGAATGGGATCTCCTTGAGGTTCCGGATGAAGAGATATGTTCAGATCTTAAAGATCAAGGAGTGGCAGGTGTGAGGCGCATCCTGATATGCAGGGATGGTCGCCTGGTCTCAACCAAGAACATAATCCTTACTTTTGATACACCTAGGCCTCCGACATCTGTAAAAGCAGGATATCTCAGCTGTCCTGTTAGAATGTACATCCCTAACCTGCTGAGATGCTTTAAATGTCAAAGATATGGACATGCCCAAACTACCTGTTGTGGTTCTACTACTTGTGCTCGATGTGGTAGTAAAGAACATGAAAATAAATATTGCTGTGAAAAAAAAAGCTAAATGTGTCAACTGTCAGGGAGATCATCCAGCATACTCTCGTGCATGTCAGAAATGGAAAGATGAAAAAGAGATACAAAAAATAAAAACTGAACAAAACATAACATATCAGGAGTTGCAAAAAGAAAGCTAGCCACCATTACACTGTTCTATGATCCTCTTATGCTGAAAAAGTAACAATTAAAAAAGTGCTAACAGCAACTCAAACATGTATGTCTATTTCACCATATCTGAACTTTGCAATCGCAAGTGCTTCTCTGTTGAGTGCATTAATCACAAGACCTATGGCCTTACTCCAGAGACAACTTCAAAAATGGTCCTATTTAATGAAAACTCATCTGCCAAAAAATTATGGTGGAGACTTCACTCAAAGATAAACCACCAGACACTCGCACAGAAAAAATGGATACCTCCATATACACTGAAAGCAAACTAAGCATACCAACTGACCCTAACACGTTTGATGTTTTGAACAATCTACCAGAGGAAGAGATGGACACTGGCCGTCCATACTTCCCTAAAACAGTGGATAAATATAAATCTGACAAAGGTAAGCCCTCAACCTCTCGAAAACCAGACAAGTCAATAAAATCAAGACAATAGGAAAATTTTTACGATGGAATTGTCGTGGGATCCGCCAGAATATTGACGATATAAAGATGTTGTTGCAGAAACACAAACCTTTCTGTCTACAGGAAACTTACTTAAGATCCTTTGAGGATTGTACCTTTAAGAATTTCACTGTTGTACGTAAGGATAGAACTGGAGATGGTCCTGCTCATGGAGGAGTAGCTATCTTAGCGGGCAGTCATACTTTCCATCAGGTCCAACTTAATACTTCTCTGGAAGTGGTAGCAATTCGCTTCTCTGTGGGATTCCTTATTACAGTAAGTTAAATTAAGTTAAATGAAATTGAGTAGTGCCAACACTAATAGACGAGGTCGAATCATTGAAAAAATTCTTGATAATAATAACTTTTCCCTTCTAAATGATAAACTCAATACTTTCTTCCATATGCCTACCCACTCATATTCTGCAATAGATCTTACAATCTGTTCCATTTCCATTCTTCTACTGCTCATGTGGGACATTGAAGAGAACATATATGGAAGTGATCACTTTCCTGTTATTTGTACAATGTCTTCACAGGAACCATGTTCACCCACACAGATACCTATATGGAAAATGGACCAGGCTGACTGGAACACTTTCTCTCATCTTGCGAAATTTAATGCTGATGCCATCAGTCAAACACCTATCAATGAAACTGTAAAATATATAACAAAATGCATTGTCCAGGCAGCAACAACCTCCATCCCAAAAACATCATCTCGATTTCCAGTCTATCCAAAGCCTTAGTGGAACCCAGAATGTCAGGCAGCCAAAAAAGATCAACACAAAGCATGGAGCATATTTCGTAGATACCCCACCACATCAAATGTAATAACTTTCAAGCATGCCCGAGCCAAAGCACGTTTTGTAAGATGTCAGAGTCAAAAACAATCGTGGATCCAATTTACTACGTCAATTAATCAAATGACCAGTCCAAAAATTGTATGGGATAAAATCCGGAAAATGAAAGGCAGATATAGTACACATTGTTTGTCCACCTTAGACTATAATGGAAGTGTTCTTGCTGATCCCAAAGCTATTGCAGATACTTTGGGAGAAACTTTTGCTAAAATCTCGGCAACAGCTTCATATTCTCCGGAATTTTTAATACTGAAAGAGCAGCAAGAGAACAAAGGCTTAATTTTGCTACCAACATTTTTCAGCCATATAATCAGCCATTTATCAAGGAGGAACTAAAAAGAGTAGGACCTAATGACATCCATTATGAAATGATAAAACATCTATCATCATCTTCTATGGATCTTCTTCTCTTATTATACAGTAGAATACTTGCAGAGGAAGAGTTTCCAAATTCTTGGCATAAGTCAATTGTCATTGCTGTCCCAAAACCAGGAAAAGATCCAATACAAGCAAATAATCATCGACCCATTGCTCTGACCAGCTGTCTTTGTAAGATACTGGAGAAAATGTTAATGCCAGACTTCTCTGGTATTTAGAAAGCAACAGTCTTCTTTCCAATACACAATGTGGTTTCCGTAGACATCGATCAACTTTAGCATTTAGTTTGGTTAGAAACTTGTATAAGAGATGCATTTCTGAAGCGAGAACATCTTGTCTCTGTTTTTTTTGACATGGAAAAAGCTTATGACACAACCTGGAGATATGGCATATTAAAAGACCTCTATAATCTAGGTCTCAAAGGACACCTCCCTATATTTATTAAAAACTTTCTGTCCAGGCGAACTTTCCAAGTCAGAGTGGGAAGTATGCTATCTTGACCGTATCTTCAAGAATAAGGTGTTCCCCAATGCTCTGTCTTAAGTGTAACCCTTTTTGCTATTAAAATCAATTCAATCATTGAACAGCTTCCTCCCACTATAGACAATGCTCTATATGTTGATGACTTCACAATCTACTGTCACTCACGTAACATGAGGGTAATTGAAAGACAACTTCAGCAAGCAATGGATCATGTCTCTCTGTGTGCTCTTAATAATGGATTTAAGTTTTCAGCAGAAAAAAGTGTCTGTGTACACTTCTGTCAAAAACGCACTCATTAACCGGATCCTGAACTAAGAATGGGACCTACTGTTATTCCAGTAACTACAGAAACCAAGTTCTTGGGACTCATTTTTGACAGAAAACTCGCATTTCTAGCACACATTCGTCAACTAAGAGAAAAGTGCAAAAGAACTTGGAACCTCCTTCGCACTCTATCCTCTACTGGGTGGAGTGCTGATCGAGCTTCGTTACTCCATCTTTATTGTGCACTTATACGTTCAAAGCTGGATTATGGGTCCCAAGTCTATGGTTTGGCAAGACAGAGTAACCTACGATGCTTGGATTCCATCCATCATCAGGGTATACGGATAGCTACTGGTGCCTTTCGCACCTCACTCACTCCAAGTCTTTATGTAGAAGCAAATGAACCGGCTCTATCACTTCGACGGAAACAGTTGTCTCTTAATTATGCCCTAAAAATAAAATCTCTCCCAGATCACCCTACATGGAATAGTATCTTCTCTCTGAATTGGGAAGCTCATTATCACACACATCAAACTGCTATACATCCTTTTGGTATGCGTATTAAAGAAATTTGTGCAAGCTGTTAGTATAAATGTTGACAACATTAGCTACACTAAACAAAACAGCATTCCTCCATGGCAGGTTTGCACACCATCCTGCAACCTCTCACTTTGTCAGCTGTAGAAATCTTATACCCTATCATTCATTTACCTGCAATTGTTTAATGCACATAGAGCAGCACATGCTGATATCTTACCCATTTATACTGATGGTTCAAGAACTAACACCGCTGTTGGCTCTGCTGCTGTGTTTCCTGACATTATTATCTCAAATCAGATCCCACCAGACTGCAGTAATTATACAGCAGAGTTACATGCCATTCAGCTTGCACTTGTGCATATAAAAGAAAACTACTACCAAAAGTGTATAATTTATACTCATTGAGCTCTTTACAGGCTGTCTCCTCTCCTATGTATAATCCTCATCCAGTATTTTATGAAGTGCTACATCTGCTTCACAAAATGAAAATCCTTAATTTCGATGTTCAGTTTTGCTGAATTTCCAGCCACATTGGAATCAAAGGAAATGAGGCTGCAGATGCAGCTGCTAAATCAGCCCATATCTTCTCCACATACCATTTAACAGTTCCATATACAGACTACAGACAACTTATAAGATCAAAGCTAATTAATTGCTCAGTGGGAGTTAACATGCATGGCAAGAAACATCAACAAACAAATTATATAACATTAAACCTGAAATTAAACACTGGCATTCTAGTCAGCATACAAAGAGAAGGGAGGAGGTTGTCCTTGCTAGGCTCTGCATAGGTCACAGTCACCTTATGCATTCTCATTTACTGAGAGCTGATGACCCTCCCATATGTGAAAAATGCAACACACATCTCACTATTCATCATATTCTGGTAGATTGTCAAAAATTTACACGAGTGAGGAATGAAATTTTCACCTATCTAACCAAGCCATATACACTCAGGGAAATGCTGGCAGACTCGCAAATTGCATGATGTTTTTAATTTTTTAGAAAGAATTAATTTGTTCAAACACATTTGACCATAAATTTGTTTATATGTAAATACTTTTTTTTTGCTTAACTTTTATACCTATGTATTATTCATTAGGTTAAATCTGACTAATTATGTATTACCATGGGCCTTGATCTTGTATATTTGTATCACCCTGCTGTAATTTTATTAATATGTAAATACCATAATGTTAAACTTAAATTTTATGCATCAATGCTGTATAATAATTCCTTTCTGACTCTTTTAGTATTAGTATAATAATGTTTGTTGTAATCTTACTAGATATTGATGCTGCTTTCCTTGACTTGTTTTGTATATACATATGTTAACCTATAGTTATCTATTTATATACTGATGAAACCACTGCAGTAATTTTGTTTATATGTAGATTCTGCATCACTTAACATACATTTTGTGTATGCATCTTATTTACTACTTTATTTTTCAAATAATCATGTAATGCTGTAGGACCCTTACCTATTTGTGTACTTTCTAGTAATTCTGTTTATATGTATCCTAAATTCTGTTTATATGTATCCTAAATTCTGTTTCTACTGCATTGCAAAATTTAATTTTCATCCATGCATATTGTATAATAATCCCTTTTTGCCTATTTTTGTGCTGCTATAAAGGCATCTGTTATAATTTTACATATATGTAGATACAGCATTCCTTGGCTTAGTGTTTCATATATTATGTATTAACTTATATTGTTAACTATTTTTGTACTACTATAATAACCTCTGACCTTGTGTGTTGCTGTGCCCTCTGCAACAGTTCTGTTTAAAGCAGCATCTACCTAGAGATGCTGCTTTATGAAACTAGATTCTTGTACAGACATATTGTTAATAATTTTCTGTAAATGCTAATGTTTGTAACCTTTAGTATGGCACAGTATGACCTTCGTAGTTTTTGTGCCAAATAAACTATAAAACAACCAACCAACCTCAACTTAAATGCATTCACTGTCCCTGCACCCACCACACTTTCAGGCAGTGCATTCCAATCACCCACTGCTCTCCATTCAAAAAATCTACTCCTCACCTCCTTGCTGATATCCACCTTATATAGCTTCCGGGGATGGCTTCTCATTCTCCCTCATCTCTAGATATTCTATGAAAAATCTCATACGCGTTAATCTGGTAATAACCCCTTACCAACTTATACATCTCAATCATGGGTATGACTTGAACGAAAATGTCTCGATTGGAAAATTTGCAGAAAGCATGACACGCAATCCCTTACCTGCGGAATATCACAGCGCAGCCAACTGGAAATACGGATAATCCTTAGTTTTTGAATTAATCCATTTTTAGAAGGGACTCAACGGTCTGTTTTTTAACATTGCAGTCTATGGGAGACCGCTATGCACTTCGTGATGCGTTAGCAGGCGCCTAGTCCTCGTCTGCAAGCGGAAGTGAAGGGGATGAAGCGGATGTTACATCAGGCAGACGTCACACTGATATGTAGAGAAGATTAGCTTTGCGCTACTGGAATAATGGCGCCCGCCGATTTTGAAATGGATATTCTTTACCAGAGGAACTGAACGTACGTAGGATATAAAGAAAACAGCTATAACACAAATCAGAAGCATTTTTGCTGGATGTCACCACATATAAAACCTATTAGTGAAGAACTTAAGAACTAACCTAACCTAACCTAACCATGCAATGTGTCTTGCAATTTTCCAAAGAAGTCAAACACCATCCAAAGCAAGATAGGGAGCCTCGGTGAACAAGCTGCGTGTGGTCGGCTGCATATTCGCGCAAGCGACCGTATCGTAACCAGAGACATACGAAGACCACGGCCGCTATCCTACTCGCAGGCGGAGAGAGAGCCAAGTGTCACAGTGACGTCAACCTGATGTTACTTCCGTTTCAACCCCCTTCCGGTGGCGAATGAAGACGTCAGGGTACCTGCTCGCGCATTAGTGCATCTGCTGCGGTCTCCCATAGGCTACCATGTTAAAGAACCGGCCGTTGGATGGGAAGGAGTCAGATTTTCGAAATGGATTAATTCCCAAAATTGAAACGACCAGGAATTTTAGTAAGTTGCGCTATTCCCACTGAAAGGTAAGAAATTACATGATAATTTCGGAATTTCGTGTCGAGACATTCTCTTTCAAGCTATGAGGACAGATTGAAAGAATGCAAATTATAGAGCCTAGTGGATAGAGGGAATAGGGGAGACATGATTGAGATGTATAAGTTGGTAAGGGGTTATTACCAGATTAACGCATATGAGATTTTTCATAGAATATCGAGAGATGCGGGAGAACGAGAAGCCATCCCTGGAAGCTATATAAGGTGGATATCAGCAAGGAGGGGAGGAGTAGCTTTTTTGCATGGAGAGTGGTGGGTGATTGGAATGCACTGCCTGAAAGTGTGGTGGGTGCAGGGACAGTGAATGCATTTAAATTGAGGTTACTGTAATAACCTCTGACCTTGTGTGTTGCTGTGCCCTCTGCAACAGTTCTGTTTAACTAGAGATGCTGCTTTATGAAACTAGATTCTTGTACAGACATATTATTAACAATTTTCTGTAAATGCTAATGTTTGTAACTTTTAGTATGGCACAGTATGACCTTCGTAGTTTTTGTGCCAAATAAACTATAAAGCACCCAACCAACCTCAACTTAAATGCATTCACTGTCCCTGCACCCACCACACTTTCAGGCAGTGCATTCCAATCACCCACCACTCTCCATTCAAAAAAATCTACTCCTCACCTCCTTGCTGATATCCACCTTATATAGCTTCCAGTGATGGCTTCTCATTCTCCCTCATCTCTAGATATTCTATGAAAAATTTCATACGCGTTAATCTGGTAATAACCCCTTACCAATTTATACATCTCAATCATGTCTCCTCTATTCCCTCTATCCACTAGGCTCTATAATTTGCATTCTTTCAATCTGTCCTCATATTCCAAGGCCAAAAACTAACTTAGTCAATCGTTGCTGAACTCTCCAACATCTCATCATCCATTTGAAAATCTGGTGACCAAATCTGTGCACAGTAATTCATATGTGGCCTGATCATAGTTTTGTACAATGTAATCAAAACATTCTTCTACATGTCGGTGTTCTCTGCATCATTCCCATGATATGCTGTGTTGTCCTCACAATTTTAGTAAAATGTCCACAAAATTTGATATCCTAGCACATGCCCATTCAGACAGTCTATTTAGGTCCTCTTGCAAAGCTAGAACATCTACTCTACTTCTCATAACCCTCCCTAACTTTGCATTATTTGCAAACAACTGTATCACCATTTAAACCCTTTCCAATGCCATTTACATACAAATAAAACAACAATGGCCCCAAAAGAGACTTCTGGGGCATACCGCTAGTGACTTTCCTCTTCTGGGATATCAATTCACCATACACAACCTGCTGATACCTATCAGACAGCCAGTCTCCAGTCCAATGCACTAATATCCAATTACTGTTCAACCCCATCTGTTTCAATTTAACTATAGTTTGTCATGTCGCAATTTATCGAACGCCTTTGCAAAATCTAAATATGCTATTATATATGCATTCCCCTTGCCCAATGTATTCGTTACCTTGTTATAAGTAAGCAGATTGCTAAAACACAATCTTCCTTTAGCAAATCCATCATCATCAAATTCCTGTCATGTACCCTCAAGGGGTGTACAGGATATGATAGTACTACATGAAAAATTTACATCATTACTAACTTCCTATTTACAATTTTCCTCCAAATCAGTCTGTTACTTGTGAAGACTCCAACATTACCAGATCTTATATTTCTATCGTCTAGGCACTTTGTACCGTATCAGTCCATCTATATCTTAGTCTTCCTCTGGGTCATTTTCCTGCCAACTTGACAGAGAACACTTGCTTTGCTAATCTATCCTTGCCCATTCTGCTTAAACATTTCCTGTTTTAAGTGACCATACCACCTGAGATTAGCTCTGCTAACGCATTTCTGGATGCAGACAATGTCAAGTTCTTTCCTAATATTCTCGTTTTTAATATGATATTGCCATTGATGCCATCTGTTCACGCCTCTAATCTTTCTCAGGACTCTCATATCTGCGGTCTCTGGTCTTTGGTCAAGTGTTTTACTTCTTACCCAGCTCTCAGATCCATAAGTTAAAACTGGTTTGAACACTGTCTTGCTTGTATATACAGCTAATTTAGTGTTCCGACTAATTTCTCTCTTATTCCATATGAATTTATTCACTTGACTTCCAACCATACCAGCTTTGTCGATTCGTTGTCTATTTCCATATTTAATTTACCATCTTCACTAAAAATCATGCCTAAGTAGCTGAAATGATATACTTGTTCCACAGGTTCTCCATTCACAACACAGTTGACATTTTCAATGATTCTGCCTATTTTCATTGTCTTTCTTTTTATTGCTGACCTTCATACCATATCTATTACAACAGTTATTCAATTTAGTCAGAGAATCTTGCAGACTTATAGCAGATTTATTTAGAAGTATAACATCATAAAGCAAAGAGCTGACATTAACATCTCCAATTTTGATATAATGTTTAATACCACTTTCCTTCATAACGTGATCCATATAGATAATGAATAACAGAGGGGATAATGTACATCCTTGTCTCACACCAGATTTAACATTAAACTGTCTTCCTGTACTTCTTTCAATTCTAACTGCTGACTTACAACTCAAATAAAGACTAAGTATTGCTTGATATAATGCCCCATTGACACCATATAACTGTAGCATATTGAATAGTTTCTCTCTTGGTCTTATGCCTTTTCCAAATTGAAAAAACCTAAATACAGATCTTTGTTATATTCCAATGATTTCTCCACTATTTGTCGTAAAGTGAAGATCTGATCCTTACAGCCTCTATTTGACCTGAATCCAGCTTGTTCTTCACCAAGCTTTTCTTCCATAATTCTTCTCAACAGTTTCTCAAGTATACTTGCATATATCTTACCAGGAACACTCAGTAGGGATATACCTCTGTAATTCTCACATTCAGTTTTATTTCCCTTTTTATATATGAGTACTATGAGAGCTCTACTCCAATCGTCTGGAATTCATCCCTCTGTCCAGGCATTCTGAACTATCCAATGCAGCCACTGTAAGACTTTTATACCACAAAACTTCAGCATTTCTGGTCGAACATCATCTACTCCTGCTGCCTTTCCACATTTCAAGCCTTTGATGGCTTTTTCTACTTCAAGTATGGATATCTGTTCCTGACTGCATGCCTGGTCAGTGTTTTTTATCACTATGCTGTCATCACTGCTTGTTTCATTTAGCAAATTTTCAAAGTAATTACTCCATACTTCAAGCATATCTTTTTCTCCCGTTTTCATGTCACCTTCATCATCTCTAACTCCTTTTACAGCACTCTTTCCTCCATTCCTAAGCTTCTTCAACAACCTCCAGAATATTTTGCCACCTTCTTGATATTTATTTTCTATGTTCTTGCCAAAGTCCTCCCATGACTTTTGTTTAGCCAGTTTTACAAACTGTTTAGCTTTCTTACATTTGTCTCTGTATTCTCTAAGAGCACAAGCTGACTTATTTGCCAGGAACTTTTGATATGCTTTCTTCTTTTCCTTCACTGCCTCTTTAACTTCCTGTGTCCACCATGGAGTTCTAATTTTTCTATCCTTGCAGACAACTTCACCACATGCCTCTCTACCTGAATCAATCAGGGTTTTCTTCAAGGCTTGCCACTGAATCTCCAAGGTTTGGTTCCTGTTCTCAAACTTTTTCATTTTTCCTTCAATAATTTTTGTGTATTTTAGTCTACAGTTCACATCTGTGAGCTGCTCAACTTTTATTCGCTTTAAAACTTTCTTACATGTTATTCTTTTCAATATGAAATTCAATTTTATCCTGCTCAAGACTAAATAGTGATCGCTTCCAATTTCAAATCCTCTGTACACTCTGGTGTCCTGCACTAGGGAGAAAACATCACTATCAACAATAACATAGTTAATGAGTCTTCTTATTCCTTGCCTCTTCTCTCCATGTGAATTTGTGCACATTTTTATGTTGGAACATGGCGTTAGTAATAACCAGTCCATATCCTGAGAAGAAATCTAACAGGTATTTGCCATTATTATTAGCTTTGCTCTTTTCCCCAAATTTTCCCAAAACATTTTTGTATGTCTGACAATCACTTCCTACTCTGCTATTTAGATCCCCAACAAGGAATAACTTTTCCTTTTTCATTGTGTCAGTAGCTTTGTCTAAAGCCTCAAAAAATTCTTCCAATTCTATCATAGTAGAACCTTCAGTGGGACCATAGGCACAAATAAGTCTCATTGTCCAGTTCCCCATTTTCATATTTGTCCAAATCACTCTACTTGCCTCATATTTTGTGTTGAATACTATGGCTTCTCCTTCTTTTCCTTGATTGTCATTGCCTGAATATAACATTTTGTATTTATTGCTCAGAAAGAGCTCACCAATTTTGTTCTTTTTTGTTTCGGTTATCCCTATTATGTCGATCTGATACTTATCCAATTCCTCCGCTAGCTCCATTTCTTTGCCATTCAAGCTTCTTATGCTGATAGTACCGATCTTTAACTCTGGTGATGTTGAGTTGGGGTGTGTTTTCAGATTTGTTCCAGTAGGTGACTTTTCGCTGTTCGCCCTGGTTCCCTGGCGAAAACAATGGGGGCCTTGTTTAACCGGGTGACGCCCCAGCCGGCATGAACTTTTGTCATGTTGTTCCATCATTTTGTATTTTGGTTTATCCAATAGGAATACAATTTGTTTGGCTAAATCCCAAATTGCCAGCCCATTCTCGTTCGTTCAGTATCCAGGTAGATACCCAACAGGGCTCACCACAAGAAGGTGAGGATTGGGCATTAGGTCAGAAGCCCTGGTCGGTTCTCCGCATTCCTTTAAAGGCTATGTGGAGGTCTCCTGTCAGTTATACAGCTTTGGCCCTTAAGCACCCCTTCCATGCTGTCCATTAAAGAGAATTCTACTGCTGTCCATCCAGTTCTGAATCCTTGTCCTCACTAGCTTCTCCAACACCTTGAGCACAGCTTCTAATAATCAGATTGGCCAATAATTCAAAAACCTAGTCTTATCATCCCCTTTATGAATCAGAACAATTTTGCCATCTTTCTACTCCTTTGGAAACTCAGTTAATCTAAGACTCATGTTAATAAAAGCAAGTTAAAGCTGTTGTTAACCCTGGAACATTCTCTCAAGTCCCATGGCTTTGTTAACATCAACTTTACTCAATTCACCTTCTGCTCACTCTCCATCAGTGGTTCCTCTCCCATTCCCATTGCTCTCAAGTTGTGCATTATGTTGCATTCATAAGGGCGGAGTACTTTGATGAACTGCTAATTAAACACCTCTCCTATATCCTCAGTATTTGTCATTCTCCCATTATCACTGGCCACACATCGGAAAAAAAAACTTCCTAGGATTTCTTTTATCATCATTTGCTAATTACTGTTCACACCACACTTTTGCTAACCTTACTAAGTGGGTCACCTCTTTGCTTGCTCTTTGTACTCCTCATGTAAATGATTTTCTGCACTCATTTCGTGCCACCTCCACAATGCCTTTTTTGATTCCAGATCGCATGCTTCATCTCTTCAGTCATCCTTACACCTATCTTATTTAATCTCCTGATCGTTGGAATACACTCAGTATTTGCCTCTGCAATATACTTCCTGAGTAGAGACCAACAGCATTGATTTTCTTCCCATCCAATTCCTCATTCTATGATATCACTTCCAGCCATCTCCTGAGTTTGTCATAATCACCCACCTTACAGTTCCACATTTAACCCTTTGTCACAAAAGTCTTGATATGGCTGGCCATCACCCAAGTGATCACTTCATGGTCTCTTTCACCAACTAGAGGAAGATATTACACTTCATTTGCAACAATATCTTCTGATGAGATACTCAAATCCAAGACATTCGACTCTGTGCCTTCTGTTACATACTGCTTAAGGTAGTTATCCCTTAAAAACTCAAGAAATTCATTCTCTTTGGTTTCTGATGCTGTCTCTTCATTCCAGTCTATATTATCATAATTGAAATCACCCATAATGAATACCCTTTTCTTATTAACCAGACCAGTGTCTGGTCTGGCTAATAAGTGTCTAAATAAAATGTGTCTAAACACTGGTCTGGCTAATAAGAAAAGGGTGTTCTCACTGCTTTCCACATTACCAAGTCTATAGCAACACCCTACTGAACACCTTTCACCTTGCTCCACCACTTCACAGCATATTGCTTCAAAACTACTTTCAGTATATGTCCTTGCATCTCCACTCTAGATGAGCACAACTCCTTTGCCATCATCAATCACATTCCTCCCTATTTGCTTTTTCTTCACGAAAAACTACATATCCCTCCATCTCTATTCCTGTCAGAATTTCTTCCTCATTCAACCTTGTCTCCAACAATTTTTGGGCAAATGAGCTCTATCAATGCTGCAATTTCATTCCCGTTGTTTCAAATGCTTCTACCATTTGTAAACATACACACTAACACATTTCTGTTTCAATAACAAATCCCACTAACCCCACTTCTCAGAAATGACTCCTCCAAACTCTCCCCTATCCATTCCTGTTTATTATCACTGATATTACTTGACTCCTCCAAACTCTCCCCTATCCATTCCTGTTTATCATCACTGATATTACATGCCTCCCCAAACCTTAATGTCATCCTCCACATCCTTGACTCTCTTAATCCTTTCTTGTGCCATCACACATACACTCTGAAACCATCATCTACACTTTTCATGCAGTAACCCCCCTTGTCCACTCTGCTCTCCCCTGTTGTCCACTCTGTGTTCCTTCTCTCTTATTCTTTTCACTCTTGCCACTCACCTCTCCATTCACAAATTTGCCTAACTTACTCTCCTGCTCTTCCACAATACCTCAACAGTTTCTCCAACTGACACACCAAATCCATTCAAATGTAGCCCATCTCTTTTATACAGCTCTGTTTGCCTCTCAAACTCATCCCACACATTTACAAAATGAACTCCTTTCTTCTCAAACAACTCTGCTAACATATCATTCATACTCTTTGCTCACCTTCTCAACTCATCATTATCATAAATGGGCAACACTCTGATTTCCTTAACTACCATGCTGTTATCTTTCACTCTCTCCTTAACAGCTTCATGATGTCCCTCCTTACATTCTTGTTACCAGTCAAATCATTCATTTCAACTACACCACCACCAACAACTATTTTCTTCACATACTCCTCTTATGCAATGCTTCAATCACCCATTGTTTATCATTTTCAAACTGGATATCCTTGATGTTCAATTTAGAAAACAACCAAAAGTCTTATAGAGCTAATTCCAGCTTGTCAGAAAGAGGAGGCTGTTGTACAACTTTAAATCTAAACGCTTCAATAACTGTTGAAGTGAACATGGTCTTGTGCAGTCCTGTGTTTCATGTTGAAAAAGCAGTGTTCCTTTGCAATTAATTTGTTGTTTCAACTTTCTCATAATCTTCACATAGCTTTATGAATTTCCTCTTGTCCTTCTCACCATGTTGTCCTGGTGTATGGCAGCTTGGTCTCCAAAAGACAATCAGCATTTACTTCCCAGTTAAAAAGACGAGTTGTGAACTTTCTGGGCATGTAGTGAGAGGTAGGGTAGTGATAATCCACAGACTGAATTTTCATCTTAGTGTTATAATAATAGAACCAACTTTCCTCCCCAGGAAAAGCACTGTTTTCCGTTTTTGGTAGCATTGAAGCAGTTGTCAACAAATTTCCAGTCTCTTCCATTTCATTTTTGCTTGTGAACTAACTATGGCATCCAACTTGCACACACACTTCATTGAAGCTCAGTTCTGCAATAGTTCAGTTGCCTTTTGCTAATTCATTGTTCAATTTTAGTGCTAGTGATCTCTGACTTATTTGTCAATTTTTCTATGATTAAATGCTTAGCTTTGTGTTTATGAAAATTATCAGCTGCAGTTTTTGGTTACCCACTTAATATCATTAATGTCAATTCTGCCATTGTTGTTTTCTTATTATTTGCCCAAGAGTACAATACTCACATTTAGATTTTTTTCACTATAAAAACTGTGTAATTAGCAGTTAATTTTTATAGCACCCACATTTTCATACATCAAAAATTTAATTACTCTACTTACTGTTTTGCTGTTTTACATGCTTTGACAAACTTGTATAAAAGACTTATTCGTTGTGTGCATATTATCATGCACACAATGAACAAGTCTTTTTTACAAGTAGGATAGGTGATCTTACACTTCAATGTAACTTATGCTTCAAGCACTGTGCATGCATGAGCATTACTTTCAGAGTACTTGATATTATTGAGATAGAAGTTAATCTACACAATGGACAAACCATTAGAGATAGGATTAATGGAAAGTTGATGCTGGCATCCCCCATGCAGAGTGAAACATACCCAAACTGAATGCAGATGATAAATAAGTAGACATCGTGGCTTCCCAACAGTGTATCGCAATCGACGAACATCAAGTAAATGTGGTGAACTTAGCTACTTTGATCTTGGACATATTGGTGCAAGACAGATGGGTCATTCTATCATCCAAGTGGTAAGAACCCTAGGGTTCTCAACGGTAACCATATCAAGTGTCTACTGCAAGTATATCATCAACGGAGGTACCAGCGCCTAGCGAGCAAGTGGTGGCTGACCACATCAATGTAGACTGTCCAGGCTCATACAGACCAACCAGGACAATGGAACACAAATCACATCCAGTTTCAGTGTCAGAGATCCAAGCAGCATCAGCGAGCGAATAGTATAGCATACTCTATATACCATGAGCTATGGGAGCTGACATCCTAATTGTGTACCACTGTTGACAGCTTGTAATTGGATATTGCACCTTGCCTGGTGTTGGGACCATCAAAACTGGACCTCTGCAGAGTGAATCAGAGTCATATGGTCTGATGAATCCTGTTATCAGTTGTACCTAGCTGATGGAAGAATGCATGTGTGGCATCAACAGCATGAGGCCATAGCCCCCATTGTGCTAGGTTGGCTCAATGATGGTTTTGGGAGCCTTCTCATGTGACACACACACACATATTGGGCCCTTTAGTGTGTCTGGAGAGGTCCTTAAATGCTGCGAGCTACTAGAATGTGCTGGCTGATCACCTACACACTTTCATGGCCTCTGCGCTTCCTGCAGCCTATTGTCTGTTTCAGCAGGAAAATGCTCTGCCCTGCCAGGCCACAACCAACCAGTCATGGCTCAAGAAACACTCATCTGAGTGTGGGACCATCCATTGGCCCCCAGAGTCCCTAGATTTAAATCCAATCGAATCTCTCTCTTTGGGATGCTGTAGAGCCAGGCATCAGATCCATGTATCCAGGGCCAACATTTAAGGTGTGGACAATGCTACAACAGACATGGCTGGTATTACCTCTGGCAACCTTCTGGCATCTGGTGGTGTCAATGCCTCAGAAAGTATAGGCTGTTATTAATACTAGAGGAGGACTGACACTATTAGGTAGGTATCCCAAATGTTTTATCCAGTGTGTGTGTGTGTATGGAGTAGTAGCCTGATTTGTAAGGCTACTTCATCCACAATACCTTTGTGGTAGGCATGTATAAAGAATAAAGACTTGCTTGTTATTGCTGTTTAGAGGTTCTACTTGCCCGTTGAGAAATCCATTATTATTTATTCTCATGTATCCTCAGGACATGAGCAAAATATTGTGATAGTGCGACACAGTTCAGATTTTACCATTTTTCTGTCACTATCTTTCATCCAAATTGATGTGCTGTTATTCCAGCTATTGTCTTTCTATGAGTTCTGTTTTTTCCTTCCATTGTTGTTTCAAGCATTTGTTCAAATAGTTGTGTGACCATTCCACCTTATAACTACATCAGTTAGAAGAATGACGAGACATTGCATCCTTTGATTGGAAAATACCCAAGTTTGATTCTTGTAAAGATGAGAGAAATCTTTATGAGTTTTTTTAAGTTGAAGGTGACTTAGCCAGTCTCATTCGGAGGTTGCAAAGCTTTTTTTTCACAGAAACTTTGGTTTTCCTTCCCACATATAGGCAAATTGGTGAGAGAACACAT
The DNA here is from genome assembly GCF_054136105.1 of Typopeltis vanoorti. Classification (NCBI taxonomy): domain Eukaryota; kingdom Metazoa; phylum Arthropoda; class Arachnida; order Uropygi; family Thelyphonidae; genus Typopeltis; species Typopeltis vanoorti. Next base: position 67,243,175 of record NC_143549.1, on the reverse strand, counting down.
GCAGTTAACAGTTAAAAATATTATTAATGGGTAGTAGATGGTGTAGTAGATTATGGGTGATGTGGGGTGTCTTCCCATGATGAATCCTTGGACTCCTTAGAGGGGTTAATAATAGATTAGCTCTACTTACATGTTCTTATTCTATTAGTAATGTCAATTTCTTTTCAACTTCATGTTTATTATGGTTCTGCTTCTGATTACTGTTCGATCACTTCCTGTGGGGTGTCTTCCCATTGAGTCCTTGGACTCCTTAGAGGGGTTAATAATAGATTAGCTCTACTTACACATTCTTATTCTATTAGTAATGTCAATTTCTTTTCAACTTCATGTTTATTATGGTTCTGATTACTGTTTGATCACTTCCTGCTTTTTCTTAAAATTCATATATCTTTGTATCCAGTCTATGATCAGTACTGTTCTATTCTTACCCCATTCTGAGGTTCAAAAATTGTGCTGTATGCAACATACATAGTGTTTGACTGTTGCATATACAAGTTGTTTTTTCTCTTGTTTCATATGTACGAGGGTGGTCTGAAAAGTTCTCGGCCTCGACCATAGATGGCAACACTATCGTCAAGATTTTTTTTTTCTAAGTTGGAACATCTGTCATAAGCATTCATGTGAAATTGCAAGTAATTATATCAAGTAGTTTATTTATACAGCTGTCTGAAGCAAAACTGTTGTCTGTATCCTTTGAAATGGATAAAATTGAGTATCGTGCAGTTATAAAATTCTTTGTAAAAGAAGATTTAACGCCAAAAGAAATTCATTTGAAGTTCATAAATGTTTTTGGGCACTGTTCTCCTTCGTTTTCGACAATTAAGAAATGGGTTGCCGAGTTTAAAACATGGCCATACCAGCCTTGTAGATGATCCACTTGAAGGACGTCCAAAAAGTGTAACAACACCAGAAATCATTGATCAAGTGCATGATATGGTATTGGATGACTGGCGAGTCAAAGTGCATGAAATTGCTGAGACTATAGGCATTTCAAAAGAACGTGTAGGATATATTTTGCATGAAGAATTGCAGATGAAAAAGCTTTGCACAAGATGGGTGCTATGCTTGCTCACAGCAGATCAAAAACGCGCTCGCATGAAAATCTCTGAACAGTGCTTGGAGCATATTAGCAAGGATAAAACTGATTTTGTGCATTGATTTATTACTATAGATGAGACTTGGATTCACCATTAAAACCAGAATCCAAACAGCAGTCAAAACAGTGGACAGAAGCTGGTTGTTCAGTGCCAAAGAAGACAATCGGTTCCATCATCAGGAAAGGTTATGGCATTGGAGTTTTGGGATGCTAAAATCATTTTGTTTATTATTTATCTTGAAAAGGGTAAAACAATAACTGGGGAATATTATTTCGATCTTTTAACCAGACTAGACAAAAAAATTCGTGAGAAAAGACCCGGTTTGCAGAAGAAAAAAATCATCTTTCATCAGGACATTGCACCTGCCCACAAAGGTGTTTTGGCAATGGGAAAATTAAGGGTCTGCACTGTGAATTCTTGGAACATCCACCCTATTCCCCTATATTTGGCCCTCTGACTTCTATCTGTTCCCAAAACTAAAACTCTTCCTTGCTGGTCAGCATATTTCTTCAAATCAAGAGGTGATTGCAGCTGTAGAGGGGGATATTTTGCAGATCTTACTGAGAACCACTACTGGGATGGGATAATGATGCTGGAGCATCGCTGGAATAAATGTATCAGTCATAAGGGAGATTATGTTGAAAAATAAAAATAATTTTGAAATTATAAATTCGTTTTTTCATTGTTAGTCCGATAACTTTTCAGACCACCCTCTGATTTTCTCAAACGGCTTTCTACCTTACTGGCATTTGCTTATCTTATGATCTTTTTTTCTAAATTTAATTTGCCATGTTCACTAAAAATTGTGTCTAAGTAACTAAAATGTGTTACCTTTTCTCTGAGTTCACTGTTCAGACATTTTCTGTTTTCCTCTCTTTTTCATAATGTTTTCTTTTTATTACTGTTTTTATTACTATTTTTTCTTTTTAATTACTGATTTTCAGCAGGTGTTTAGTTTAGTTGAAGAGTTTGGCATGTAACAGAGTACTTTAAGGGATTGACATCGTTTACACTGAGTAAAGAGCCAAGTTTAATACTACTTTTTTTTTAATATAATTTTCCTTAGGTTTAATATTATTTTTCAATATTAACCCTAAGGAAACAATATTTCCTTGGGTTTAATTTTTTTTCATTATTTTATTAATTTTTATTAAGGTCTACTACAATCTGTATAGGCCTTAACATTATTAAGGTCTGTATAGATTGTATGTTCAGTAAAGATACTGTGCAACCATGCTTCATACTTGATTTAATATCAGCCTGTCTTTCTGTATATTCTTCAGTTTTAACTGATTTTGTACAACTCTGGTGTTAGCTATATTGCTGTAAAATAATGTTCAGCTTACATGACAATTAGGGCTGTCAGTCAGCATAATGAAATAGTTAATTATTCATAACAAAATAAGCATTTTATGTCAAACATTTTATTTAGCATAAAATTTTTGCCTAGTTAATCTATTAGCAGCTTCAGCATGATTTTCAAATTAAACAAGTAGAATAGATAATTGGAAAACTCAACAGTGAAAACACGAGCTATGTGTACATGACATTACACAGAATGGCATGGTCTAAAATACATTAAGGTCCTAACTGCATAACTTTATTAACTCGATTAACTTGAGTAGCCATAGTATTCAACACAAAATACGAGGCTAATCTTCTTGAATGGCAGTCAGTCTCAAGTAGAGTAATGTGGGCAAATATGAGAATGGGGAACTGGAAAATGAGACTTATTTGTGCCTATGGTCTCACAGAAGGTTCTACTAAAGTAGAAGAGGAAGAATTTTTTGAGACTATAGAAAAAGCAACTGACACAATGAAAAATGAAAAGTTTTGTTGGGGATCTAATAGCAGAGTAGGAAATGATTGTGAGACATACAAAAATATTTTGGAAAAATTTGGAGAAAAGAGCAAAGCTAATAATAATGACAAATACCTGTTGTATTTCTGCTGAGGACATGGACTGGTTATTACTAACACCATGTTCCAACATAAAAATGTGCACAAATTCACATGGCGAGTAGAGGCTAGGAATAAGAAAAGTCTCATTGACTGTGTTATTGTTGATAGTGATGTTTTCTCCCTGGTGCAGGACACCTGAGTGTGCAGAGGATTTGAAATTGGAAGTGATCACTATTTAGTCTTGAGCAGGATAAAATTGAATTTCACATTGAAAAGAATAACATGTAAGAAAGTTCTAAAGCGAATAAAAGTTGAGCCGCTCTCAGATGCGAACTGTAAACTAAAATACACAAAGATTATTGAAGAAAAAATGAAAGAAAGAAGAAAATGAGATAATTGCTTTTTTGAAGGATGTTAATATTTTCCCCAAGCATGTGCTGTTTGGTGGAAATGGCATCTGCTTCTAGTTTAGAATATTCTGGTTCATGAACTTTATGAGATCATCATGATGAACTACTGCCAATCTGTCTGTTTGGCAAAAGCATGAAAACCCACACTAACATGGTATTCAGTAGATTCTTGGGTAGGCTAAAGCCAGGAGTTTATCCTTTGCAGAGCCCATAAAAGCAGAAGTCTTAACTGGGCAGAATTAAAGAAGGCCACCATTTAAGCAATTTGACCATTCCTCAGAAATGGGATAGCATGATGGACTATATTTTAGGAGGTAGATAACAAAGAAACCTTATAGCTATTAATCTCTTTGTTAACATGACTTATTGAAACCATTAGTGAGGGAGGTGGACATACTATAATTTATTTCCTGAGTCATTACAGCACAAAGAGTGAGCTTGATGTACATGAATTAGTACATTATGACTCATGTAAATCATTATATGAGTTGTAATGGTGCCAAATTTTTGATAACAATGATTGAAAGAGCATGAATGTAAAGTCTGGTGTGGATTTTCTTTCTAAAAACAGAATTGAAGGCTACCATGTGACTGATGAAGAAGTAGTAGTTCTAAAATGGCAATCTGATGATCATTTTCTGCTTCATGAGTGAACTGGATGCAATGATGGACTAATGCTTGCAATGAAATCTTGATGTTTTATGAGGGGAACCATGTCAAATTGCAGATATGTCATCTATGTACACCTGTACCATAAGTAAGGTTTAAGAGAGAGAGAGAGAGAGAGAGAGAGAGATATCATTTAGTAGGTGTTGTTTGAAATGCTTGAAGAAAATAATTAGCTAGTATCAGAGAAAGAGGACTATCCATGGCGGTACCTTCAATCTGCTGTTATTCTGACACGTGAATGTTTCATGAGATAATTGCTTTTGTGAAGGACATTAATCTTTTTTCAAATGGAGATGGCATATGGATGACCTATATTGCCCAGATAATCTTTCCTGAATAAGTATATGGATGGCATACTTGCAATTTGTCTCGGTCCCCTCACTGAACTTCAACATTTCATTGCAAAGATTAGTTCACCATTGCATCCAGTTCACTCTTCAAGCAGATGATGATTAGGTTGCCATTTTAGACATCTTCCTCTTCCTTCATCAGCAAAATGATAGTTTTCAGTTCTTCATTTTTAGAAAGGCTTAAATAGTCTGTCAAAAAAAAAATGCTATTGAAATAGAAAAACCTATTCTCTTTCTGGATGGACATGCTAATCATCAAAGAAGCAGTCAGTGACATATCTCTTGTTGTATATAGAAATCTCACTCATACTTCATGCCAGCTTATTCCACTCCAAACAAAAGTTTGTCATTATTATCATACTAAAATATAAAGCTCTCCATATCTTAGGAACAGATCTTGATAAAGAAAGAAAAAAAAAAAAAGAAATTCATTGAGCAATTTATTTTTAATGGGTATCCAGAAAAGTTTATATTTTGTTGTATACTGAGAAACCTTGATGTGTCATCTCAGAACTTCATTTCTTTACCATATTTCAGTATTTCTCAATGTATAATGTCTATAATATTGAGAGGTAGGCATCAAAGTCTACATCTGGGAGACTTTGTTATCCCAGTCATTTCAAAGCCTTGCCATAGGAACAGCAGATTTTATACATCTGTGGTGTATAAAATCTGCTCCGATGGCAAGGCTTGATGACAAAATGGCAGGAAAAAGATCCAGATGAAGACCAAGATGGTGGATTGGTGCTGTTAGAAGTATATTAGAAGATTAAAATTTAAGGTGTGAAATATTGGAGCCCTAGCAGATAAGCCTGATTTAGAGGAAATTTGTAGATAGGGAGTTAGTAATAATGTAAACTTTCATATGCTACCATCATAGTATCCTGTACATCTGCTTAAGGGTACATATCAGGAATTTGATGATTACATTATTTGCTCGCTGCCTTTTCACATTTCAGGTTTTGTTTTGATGGCTTTTTCTACTTGAAGTATGGATATCTGTTCCTGATTGCATTCCTTCTGAATATTTTTATCATTAGTCCATCATTGCTTTTTATTACTACAGATCTCCAAAATATATATTTATATTTATCTTCAATTTTCATGTCATCTTTATCATCTCTGATTTCTTTTTACACTTCTCTTTCCTTCTTGTCTCAGCTTTTCAATAGTTCCATCATTTTTGCTATCTTCATGACACACGGCATAACCATTTTGCAGATTGCTGGATTATTCTGGGAACTTTTGGCATGTTTTTTTAATTTTACAGGTTTGACTCTTAACCTTTTGAATCTGCCATCAAGTTCAGATTTTTTCTAACCACTTTGCGAACAAGTTCACAATCTTCCTTGACTGAAACAGTCAGTGGTTTCTTTAGATTTCACCAGTAAAATTTGGTTCTTGTGTTATCACTTTTTTTTTTTTTTTAACTTCATGACTTGAGTCCTGCAGTTTGCCTCTGAAAGCTACTCAACTTTGATTCTTTGCAAAACTTTCTTACATGTTTTTGCTTTTCAGTATGATATTTATTTTTTATCATGTTTAAAACTAAATGGTAATCACTTCATATTTCAAATCCCTTGCTTTTATAGAATGTATACACTGTATGGCAATAAGACTTTTCTTATTTCTTGTCTGTTCCCACCTTGTTTAGAATTCCTATTAGCATAATATTTTCTTTAAGAAAAGTTCATCGACAGATATTTAGGAGAAATCTTCACATAAACTAAGCTTAGATGCAGTCTTCAGATCTTAGAAAAAGATGAAATGATCATCTACTTCTGCTTTCGTTTTCTTTTAAAACATCTGATTTCTGAGATTCAATTCCATAACATGTTAGCACAGTAATAATATCAAAATTTAGAATGTTGATCAGAGCAAGATTTTTTTTTTTTTTTCTGTTTCATTGTTCATTTTGTTAATTTCATTGTTCAAATTGTTCATTAATTTACTCTAAATGTTATCTAAAGATGTTTAACTCTCTATTTCTATACTAAAGCTGTTTCAACAATATTGTATTTATTACACAAACACATACACACCTAGTTAATATGCTATAGGTATTGTAACCTTCTGGGTGATTTTTATTAAAAAAAAAAAATTGATATTTGTGTAAGATTATATTAGGATTGAGAATCTTTCTGTAGATAATAATTATATTATTATTATGGTTTAATAATTACATTATGACTGTTTATTATAGCATTAAAATTAAAGTTAATTTTAATACTATTACATTTTTTTGCCAGCATGATATTGTTGTCTTCATAGCACACAAAACACTGGTTATAATATAAGGAAAATGGTAGCTATTGCTATGCAATAGCTACCATTCTGCATAGCAAGAAGCCAAAATGGTAGCTATACAATACAACTGCAAGATTACAAAGTGCAGATGTATTACCAGAAAGTGATCTTTGCCACTGTTATGTTTCTTTCCTTTGATTTTGCATATATGTAGCAGGAAGTGAATGGCTCCTGAAATTTTGATAATTCTGTCTTCTGATTAAAAATCAGATCAATTAATAGATTATGGTAGCTAATGTACATGAAGCATAATACACTGGTACATGTTTCATGTTTAAAACATAAAAATGGCATCCTGAGTGCTATTTTTGGTTGTTTTTTTTTATCGATTATTTTTTGTCTCTTGAAGAATCCAGTGTTACATTGGCTAAACATAAATTCTTAAACCAGTATCTATTTTTTGATCTAACTGTATATTCATATTGTTTATTTCCATAATTATTAACTATAAATAAAAATAATCAGAAAAAATGTAGTTTTATTTTTGTATTGTAGGATAGGATTTATACAAAAACCGACTTTTGATAAAAAAAAAAAAACAGTTTTCGAATTCCAGTATTTTCAAAAAACCGGTTTTCAAATTTTTACAAAAAATAAAAATAAATAAAATAATAATAATTAAAACAGAAAAAATATTTATATTTATTTTAAAATCTTTCAGTTTATTTAATATTTATGGAACTACAAAAATATAACAAAATAAAATATACTCCATACAAAACCAAATAAAATAAAACAACTAAAATAACTAAAATCCATACAAAATATAAATTGTAAATTTTTATTTCATTTAATATTTTTCTTCAGGAAATATGATTTCAAAAAGCAAAATGTCCACTAAGCAATTACTTAATCTTGTTCTTATTCTAGATACCAAATTGCCTGAAATAGAAAATACTCTCTCATTGGCTACTGAACTTGGTTTTATTGTGTTTGGGCATCAAATAATAAATCTAAATTCTTTGTTCTTTTATTGGTTGCCTCAAATACTGAAAATTTGGCCTTCAGTGTCTTCGGATTGAATCTGTTTCCATACAAGAATTGGGATATATTCTAGACAATATTTTTCCAGATAACTTAATAATATCAAGTTTTGAAGCTAGTGGAAATACACTAGATTACTTTGTTGAAATGCTTTGTGGATTTTGCAAATATAACAAAAGGATTACCAATCCATCTTCTTTCTTGAATTTGTATTTCTAAAGCATTTAATAATTTGGAACTAATTTCAGTCTTTAAATTTTTTAGTTCATTTAACAGTAATTCAAATATGCCTTCACTTGTTAATAAATTGGCATCTTGCTGCCCTAAGGCCTCAGCTGCTAGACGTACTGGTCCCAACACTTTAAGAAGCTCCATGATTTTAGGATATTGAGCTTCATTCCGCATATGAGAAGCACCAATATCATCCAAAGCTAAAACAACACATTCTTTTAATGTTATAAATCTTTCAATCATGGCCTCTAAACTATTCCATCTTGTTTGGCAGTCAAGAATCAGACTTAATTACTTTCTTTTTTCTTGTTTTACATAATTCTGAAGGATGCTATCTCTTATGGGAGATTTTCTAAAAAATTTGCAAATTTTTCTAATTTGAGAAATTGATTGTTTGTAATTGTCAGACAACATAGGGAATCCACAGTCATTATCTAGATCAAGAGAATTTAAAAAAAATCCTTGCCATAGTCATCTTCTGATTCCTCACTTATAACATATACATTGGTTTCAAGTCAAAATGTTAACGTTTTTAATTAAATAATTAATTTTTACATATTAATTCTAGTATCAAAAACCGGTTTTTGAATTTTACAAATTTATCAAAAAAAAAAAAACACTATTTTTAAACCTGGTTTTTAAAAACCGACAAACCCTCTCCTACAAGATACATTTTTGTATCTCATTTATTTTTTATAATTTTCATATATATGCTCAAATGAATATGCTTCTTCTTTTAGGATATGCGAAAGTTTGGTGGACCAAATAAAATAAGGCAAAAATGCCGCCAGAGACAGTGCTTGAATTTTGTAAGTTCTGTAGTTTTTATTACAAATTTCACCGTAGTTCAGTGATATGGTTATTGAAATCTTAATACTGGAACTATCTTTGTTCTTTATATACAGATTTTCTCAATTGTTCAATAAGTTTCATTTGAGTTAATATTATCAACAGTAAAAAAAAGGTTTTGATAAGGTTAACAGAAATATACTATTTGAAGTGCTTGTAAATTTAAATATACCAAATGTGCTGTGAATTCAAACATACATAAACCTTAAATGGCAATTGAAATTACTGTTTGTTTATTTAAGCATGCCTTCATTAAGAAAGTGTCTTATTTTATTAATCTCTTTACATTTTATAATGCAAATTGATGTGGATAAAGAAAAAAACAGTCACTCTAATATTGGAAAATCTTTCAGAAGTCTTTCACTCACAGAACACCACAGCATAAATGGAGTAGTTGCGAATGAATAATAAACTTGTAGCATGGATAAGAAGACAGCTGATTAGTCTATGAAGGAGTAGAGTCACAAAGAATGATGGGGGACTAGGGTTCTACAGAACCCCTGGCTTTGGGCCTTTAATTTTTATATAATGATATTGTGAATGGTTTAAATCATTTCTTATCATGCTTCCCAGGTTGGGAAGGGTGATAAGAAACGATTGTGGTACCCTTCAGAAAAACTTGAATATATTAGTATTGTGAATATAGGAGAATAAATATTACCAGTTAAATGCTACCATGGGTAAGGCTGTATGTTCTAGATTAAAAAGATTGTAGATGATCTGTTATGGTGATGAGAATGCTCCTGGAGATTGTTCAGGATCTTAATGTAATAGTGGATGCAGAAGGGAGGACAGCAATTGCAGTTTAGGGACATATTACAAAACTGGTAAGGTAATTAAAAGGATTACAGTTATGTTGAGAAGGGTGCTGATGAGTGTTGGGATCAGAAAATTATTGTTCTTATCTCTGACTCACTTGAATCTACATACATTTAAACAAGATGAAGGTATTTTATATAGAATAATATAAGAAAAGAATTTCATTCATTGCTGGAATGAAATAGAAAAGAAAAGCTGAAAATAGAGTGGAGAAAATTGGGAAGACCATTGGCAGTGAACTCATCCTGGTTGAAAAAGGACCGAAGGAAGGAGAATCTATCTATCTATCCCAATGGCTTTAACAGGCCTTTAAGGCCCACAACCTTCCAAGCATACTTGGATTTCGTAACCGAAATACGAGGATAGAATGGTCACTCCTATGCCTCAAGGTATTCTTGGCTGTATCCATGTGTGTTCACGGGGCCGGTTTGCCTGCTTGCGGGATGAAAAACACCAGATAAACTGGAGGAAAAAACCCTACTGCCCGCGCCCAAGACCGGCTAACTTGGCTATGGCTGAGGAAGATCCTTCAGCTCCTCACGTCTCCGACGAGAATCGAACCTAGGACACTCCTTCCCCAGGCATATGGTTGCGAAGCGCAAAGCCACTAGGCTAGGAAGGAAGGAAGGAAGGAAGGAGAATGAAGAATAGTAATCATCCATGATTTGAGTAGCAGTGTTGTCTGTGTTGGATCTTGAATGAAAAGTTTTCATTCTAGAAAATTTTCATTCAGGATTTAACAAGTGTAATAAATCAACAAGGAGATGCTTGTGCTTAAGTAAAGAAGCAGACTGTAAAAAGTGCTATAAATTGGATATCTTAATATGGAATTTATTTAATCTAAGTAATATGATCTGTTTTGGAAATTGTAACAATTAAGAGGTATTCTATATGAAATGTTTGTCATGAGGTAAAACCAAAAGTTCAAAGTCCACTGGCGAAACTTTTGGATGAACGTTTGGCCTAAGGAAGTGGACTTGCACAGAGAACAGTGTGCGCTCGTATTTCTCGGAAGACGCGGAGGAGAGGATCGTCCCATGTGCATAAGGAGACATGGTATAAGGGACCGTCCCGCATGCAAAAGGATAGGTACCGAGTGAGAAAAAACATAGCAGTAAAGAGGGCACCAAAGGTGCAACATAAAAGGAGTCTGTTTCCCTTCGAAAAGGCTTTTTTTTTCGTTCTTCATGGATGTCGGGTCTCTCTCTCTCTCACCTTTTCATGGATTCCGGACTGCCTTCTGTTTGATGTCGACAACCGTAATTCCAGAGTCCTGGCTTGGTACGTTTTCAGAGAGGAATAACTGAGTACGGCAGTCGGCGCGACATATGGCAGCGGAGCGGGTCAAGAGCGGGTACAACAACAGCCTTTTCGAGATAGCCAGATCGAAGGACCGCCATGAGTGACCACGTGGGTCAAAGCCAGACTGAGACATTCTAGTCACATTAGAGGAAGAAGGACTGAGCAGTGCAAGCTGAATTAAGAACTAAGTAAAACGGACCTATTGAATATCCTGAAAATTGGTAATGTACAGCTTTTAGTTTTCCTTTTGAAGAGAAGAAATGTTATAAGAAGCAAGGACATTTAGTGTAGGACTTTAAGTAATTATTGTAGATAGCAACAGTGAACGTTTCTTTAGAGAATGTCAAATAGATGCAGGGTGTCAAATATATTATGTGAAGTGATTAACGAGATTAAGTAGAATAATTGTATGGATGCAAATTTAAGTCAGTATATTGTAAAGAGGGAATGTTTAACCTTATAGAGAGAGCTCATGATAGAATCCAGTCGAGTTGAGATTTATTTGTCCTAAATTGCTCTATAACTTAGAATGATATTAATTTAGTAGAATGTATGTATGTGAACTTGTAATCTTATGATCTAAATAAATGTGCTTTGTTTTTTACCTGAAATTTGGCCTGAGATTGAATTCAATGCACCAATCATTTAATCTAGAACTAGAGCAGGATAGAATAGTATGTCGATAACCACGACTGCAAACGACACTTGACAAAGGTGATATAGATAATTAAGTGCTAAGCATTAATGGTAGATTGATCATCGCTGTATGTTTATCTGAGAGTTTTCCATGGTTAAGGAAGCCTTCTAACCTAATGATATTGGCTGGTGCAGCGAAACAAATAAATTTGTCACTATCTAGTCGAGAGATATCTCCAGAAAGTAATAACAAAGGATTTGTCTCCGTCTGAGGTAAACCATTTGTCTAAGAAGTTAATGCACGTGATCAATCTAGGGATCAGCCAGATTGTATAGATAATTTCTATAACCAGCACCAAAGCTCGTAATAAAGTTAGGGTCTTAAATGTAGATAAGAGAAGAGAAAAGGTTGGAATTAAATAAGAGAAAGGGTATATAAAATTGAATAATAAACAACGAACTAAAGGGCATAGCATCTGGAAATCAGTGAGGAGAATTTTTTTTTTGTGCTTAGTGAGTGGATCATAATGAGTATATGAATGGTGAACGAATTTAAGGAGATTTATGATGAGCATTGTTAACCTCACTAGAGCCTCTATGATGAGTTGTGGAACTATGGAGGTTAAACAAGGCACCTGTTGTTTTCACCAGAGAACCAGGGCGAATAGCGAAAAGTCTGCTACTAGAACAATCTGAAAACACACCCTAACTCAACAACACCAGAGTTAAAGATCAGTACTATCAACATAAGAAGCCTGAATGGCAAAGAAATGGAGCTAGCTGAGGAATTAGATAAGCACTAGATCGACATAATAGGGGTGACTGAAACAAAAAAGACAAAAACTGGTGAGATCTTTCTGGGCAATAAATACAAAATATTATATTCAGGCAATGACAATCAAGGAAAAGAAGGAGTAGCCATAGTATTCAACACAAAATATGATGCTAATCTTCTTGAATGGCAGTCAGTGTCAAGTAGAGTAATGTGAGCAAATATGAGAATGGGTAACTGGACAATGAGACTTATTTGTGCCTATGGTCCCACACAAGGTTCTACTAAGGTAGAAGTGGAGAAATTTTTTGATGCTTTAGAAAAAGCAACTAACACAATGAAAAAGGAAAAGTTGGTCCTTGTCAGGGATCTAAATAGCAGAGTAGAAAAAATGATTGTGAGACATACAAAAATATTTTGGGAAAATTTGGAGAAAAGAGCAAAGCTAATAATAATGGCAAATATTTGTTGGATTTCTGCTCAGGACGTGGACTGGTTATTACTAACACCATGTTCCAACATAAAAATGTGCACAAATTCACATGGAGACAAGAGGCAAGGAATAAGAAAAGTCTCATTGACTATGTTATTGTTGATAGTGATGTTTTCTAACTGGTGCAGGACACCAGAGTGTACAGAGGATTTGGAATTGGAAGGGATCACTATTTAGTCTTGAGCAGGATAAAATTGAATTTCATATTGAAAAGAATAACATGTAAGAAAGTTTTAAAGCGATTAAAAGTTGAGCAGCTCTCAGATGTGAACTGTAGACTAAAATACACAAAGATTATTGGAAAAAAAAATGAAAGAGTTTGAGAACAGGAATCAAGCCTTGGAGATTCAGTGGCAAACTCTGAAGAAAGCATTGATTCATTCTGCCAGAGAGGCATGTGGTGAAGTTGTCTGCAAGGACGGAAAAATTAGAACTCCATGGTGGACACAGGAAGTTACAGGTAGTGAAGGAAAAGAATAAAGCATATCAAAAGTTCCTGGCAAATAAGTCAGCTTGTGCTCTTAGAGAATACAGAGACAAATGCAGGAATGCTAAACACTGTGTAAAACTAGCTAAACAGAAGTCATGGGAGGACTTTGGCAAGGACATAGAAAATAAATATCAAGAAGGTGGCAAAATATTCTAGAGGTTGTTGAAGAAGCTTAGGAATGGAGGAAAGAATGCTGTAAAAAGGAATTAGAGATGATAAAGTGACATGAAAACGGGAGAAAAAGATATCCTTGAAGTATGGAGTAATTACTTTGAAAAACTGCTAAATGAAACAAGCAGTGATGACAGCACAGTGATAAAAAACACTGACCAGGCATGCAGTCAGGAATACATCCATACTTGAAGTATAATAAGCCATCAAAGGCTTGAAATGTGGAAAGGCAGCAGGAGTAGATGATATTCGACCAGAAATGCTAAAGTTTTGTGGTATGAAAGTCTTACAGTGGCTGCACTGCATAGTTCAGAAAGCCTGGACAGAGGGACGAATTCCCGATTATTGGAGTAGAGCTCTCATAGTACCCATATATAAAAAGGGAAATAAAACTGAATATGAGAATTACAGAGGTATTTCCCTACTGAGTGTTCCTGGCAAGATCTATGCAAGTATACTTGAGAAACCGTTGAGGAGAATTGTGGAAGAAAAGGGGTGAAGAACAAGCTGGATTCAGGCCAAATAGAGGCTATCAGAATCAGTTCTTCACTTTACGACAAATATTTGAGAAAGCACAGGAATATAACAAAGATCTGTATTTAAGTTTTGTCGCTTTGGAAAAGGCATATGACAAGGTGCCAACAGAGAAGCTATTCAATACGCTACAGTTATATGGCATCAATGGGGCATTATATCAAGCAATTCTTAGTCTTTATTTGAGTTGTAAGTCAGGTTATCATTGAAGGAAGTACAGGAAGATGGTTTAATGTTAAATCCTGTGTGACACTAGGATGTACATTATCCCCTCTGTTATTCATTATCTATATGGATAACATTATGAAGGAAAGTGATATTAAACATGATATCAGGATTGGAGATGTTAATGTTAGCTCTTTGCTTTATGCAGATGATGTTATACTTCTAAATAAATCTGCTACAAGTCTGCAAGATTCTCTTACTAAATTGAATGACTGTTGTAATAGATATGGTATGAAGGTCAACAATAAAAAGACAAAGACAATGAAAATAGGCAGAATCATTGAAAATGTCAAGCGTGTTGTGAATGGAGAACCTGTGGAACAAGTAAAACATTTCAGCTACTTTGGCACGCTTTTTAGTGAAGATGGTAAATTAAATATAGAAATAGACAACAGAATCAGCAAAGCTGGTATGGTGGGAAGTCAATTGAATATATTAATATGGAATAAGAGAGAAATTAGTCAGAACACTAAATTAGCTGTATTCAAGACAGTGTTCAAACCAGTTTTAACTTATGGATCTGTGAGCTGGTCAGAAGTAAAACACTTGACCAAAGACTAGAGACCGCAGATATGAGAGTCCTGAGAAAGATTATAGGCATGAACAGATGGCATCAATAGCAATATCATATTAAAAACAAGGATATTAGGAAAGGACTTGACATTGTCAGCATCCAGGAATGCGTTAGCAGAGCTAATCTCAGGTGGTATGGTCACTTAAATAGAATGGGCGAAGAAAGATTTACAAAACAAGTGTTCTCTGCCAGGTTGGCAGCAAAATGACCCGGAGGAAGACCAAGATATAGTTGGATTGATACGGTACAAAGTGCCTTAGACGATAGAAATATAAGATCTGATAATGTTGGAGTCTTGACAAGTAATAGACTGATTTGGAGGAAAATTGTAAATAGGAAGTTAGTAATGATGTAAAGTTTTCATGTAGTACTATCATATCCTGTACACTCCTTGCGGGTACATGGCAGGAATTTGATGATGATGATGTAATTATATCTTAATCCATTAAACTAGTTACTATAACTGAAGGACATAGAAATCAGTTTTCACTGAATATTGGAAAGGTACACTTCATTTTCACTTTTTATTATTAATAGTAATGTAATGTAAAATTACTTAAGTATAAAGAGCTAATAAGCTTCATTTCGGCAATGAAAACATTACTTAAATTAAGGGGATATTAAATCCCACATAGTTTTAAAACCGAATAAGAAACTCAAAGATTGGAATCAGAGAGTTTCTCGCCGAATATAGTAAACTATAAAGTATCGGCGAACACTAGCGTTAGCCAATGCAAGTGATCCTAGTACGTAGTACAATACTGGGCAGCTCGTTGCAAAGGTGGAGGAAGAAGTTCAGATCGCTATTCTTAGGTATTTTCCATAATGTAAAAACACATTTCCTAGGAAATGTATGCTGTTATTACATTATGGAGGGAGGTCACTACCCAGACCGGTTTCAGCCTTTTTTGAGGGTTCATCAGTGAGTAGCTAGACCTAATACCAAAGTGTATAGTGAAAAGAACTTATGTACTTTGCGAACGAGTTTTCCAAACAGGTGCAACCATTAAGTTACTTAAGTATAAAGAGCTAATAAGCTTCATTTCGGCAATGAAAATATTACTTAAATTAAGGGGATATTAAATCCCACATAGTTTTAAAACCGAATAAGAAACTTAAAGATTGGAATCAGAGAGTTTCTTGCCGAATATAGTAAACTATAAAGTATCGGCAAACACTAGCGTTAGCGAATGCAAGTGATCCTAGTACGTAGTACAATACTGGGCAGCTTGTTGCAAAGGTGGAGGAAGAGTTCAGATCGCTATTCTTAGGTATTTTCCATAATGTAAAAACACATTTCCTAGGAAATGTATGCTGTTATAATGAGTAGCTAGACCTAATACTTTGGTATTAGGTCTAGCTACTCACTGATGAAGCCTCAAAAAAGACTGAAACCGGTCTGGGTAGTGACCTCCCTCCATAATGTAATAACAGCATACATTTCCTAGGAAATGTGTTTTTACATTATGGAAAATACCTAAGAATAGCAATCTGAACTTCTTCCTCCACCTTTGCAACGAGCTGCCCAGTATTGTACTATGTACTAGGATCACTTGCATTGGCTAATGCTAGTGTTCGCCGATACTTTATAGTTTACTATATTCGGCAAGAAACTCCCTGATTTCAATCTTTGAGTTTCTTATTCGGTTTTAAAACTATGTGGGATTTAATATCCCCTTAATTTAAGTAATGTAAAATGTTTTATTATACTTTGTGGTAACATTTTATATATTTTTATTATAGTTATTTTCACATTATTCTCACACATGCTCACACCCATTTATTTATATTTACCTATCATAAATTTAGTTTAATCCTTTATCCAAGTGTGAGCAAAAAAGTTTGCACCTGAAAGTATCTTCGGGACTGGGGTAAGTTGGTACAAAACCGGGCAACTCGTTGCAAAGGTGGAGCAAGCTAACATCACTCCTATCTCAGTATCTCTCATAATGCAAAACATATCTCCTTGCAGATATGTATAATGTTATGCATTAAGGGAAGGGCCACTACCCAGTCTAGTTTCGACCTTTATTGAGGTCTCTTCAGTGGGAGCCAGGCTCAAGTGGAGATGCCAGGCAGAAGTATTAGCCAAGTCTTCTCTACCTATAGGAGTTGCCAAACAGTGTGCCAGCTTTTTTATTAAATTACTCTGGATTTAGAGAAAGATGTTGAAAGTTTATTTTTCACTTGGTTAGACTATAATAAATTTAGTTTAATCCTTTATCCAAGGCTCCCACTGAAGAGACCTCAATAAAGGTTGAAACTAGTCTGGGTAGTGGCCCTTCCCTTAATGCATAACATTGTACATATCTGCAAGGAGATGTGTTTTGCATTATGGGAGATACTGAGATTGGAATGATGTTAGCTTGCTCCACCTTTGCAACGAGTTGCTCGATGTTATACCAACTTTCCCTAGTCCTGAAGATACTTTCAGGCACAAACTTTGTTTGCTCACACTTGGATAAAGGATTAAACTAAATTTATTATAGTCTAACCAAGTGAAAAATAAACTTTCAACATCTTTCTCTAAATCCAGAGTAATTTAATTAAAAGGTGGCACACCGTTTGGCAACTCCTGGTAGGTAGAGATGACCTTGCTAATGCTTCTGCCTGGTATCTCCACTTGGGCCTGGCTCCTACTGAAGAGACCTCAATAAAGGTCGAAACTAGTCTGGGTAGTGGCCCTTCCCTTAATGCATAACATTATACATATCTGCAAGGAGATGTGTTTTGCATTATGGGAGATACTGAGATAGGAGTGATGTTAGCTTGCTCCACCTTTGCAACAAGTTGCCCGGTGTTGTACCAACTTATCCCAGTCCTGAAGATACTTTCAGGCACAAACTTTGTTTACTCACACTTGGATGACGGATTAAACTAAATTTATTATAGTCTAACCAAGTGAAAAATAAACTTTCAATATTTACCTATCAATTGCACCATTTATGTTAATGAGTGCGAGGTTCGTTTACTATAATAAATCCATGTTATTCTCCCTTACGTCTAACTAATATTCTTATGTCAGTTGTGGCTTAAATTAACAAAAATTTAATTCTTTACCCTTTGTTGATTAGATAATTCCAGGTTTGTAATTTTTTGCGATTAGTGCATTGACGTTCTGTACACTATGTTGGTGCACAAATTAATGAAGCTTATTAAAATAATTTGACAATTATTTGACAACTATATACATATCTACAAAAGTAATTAATCATAAAAACTTTATATAACCAATCTTAAATTTAACATTAAAGAACTTAACAATTCCTTCTCATATCCTTTTCCTCATTTATGATTGAACACAAATTAATTCTATCAATTAATCTAGCATCTTTGCTCAATATGTGTAAGCTTATTTACTCCACTTAATAGCTTCCTTTAACATAACTGTCTTCTTGACTCTCAACATAGACGCTTAATTGAAGGGGTCATAAACAACACAAAATTATTATTACTAAATAAAGAATGGGAACATATTACTCAAATAGTCCTAGTGCAACTCTAACATCCTGCTGCATTCATGATGAACTGAAGTATGAAATTCTTGAAATTAAAGTATGAAAAATTTCATTCATTCCATCAAAAATGATTTTGTTAATTCAATTCAATTTGAATCAAGAAAATAAAAAAAAAATCAGATCATGATTATAATCATTGTACTAGAGAATGTTAAAGACTGAAAATTGCAGTGGGATGGCTGCCTCTATTTCTGCGATTATACTCATTATACTTCTGTTCCTGATGCAGGATATCTTATCACCCAGCATTTTGATTACATGATTTTCTGGATGCTAGGCATTTTTAGTTCATTCTTGACATTGTTCTGTTGATACATCATCTGTCTGTTTTCTGTAGACGTTTTAAAACTAATTTTTAAAAAATTAAAGATACTTGTGACATTTGGATTATAAAATATATACACTTTTACACAAGAATATTATTTAATTTGCCAAATATTTCAGTCTGAATATTACAGACCATCTTCAGTGGTTACATAGGAATAGTTTTAAAAAACAAGGTGGAATACGAACAATTAATCATTCACAAATAGAACGAGCCGCATGATGTCATATTGCTAAATATTAAAAGAGTAAACATTTTTTATCAGTCAGCAAAAAAAAATTAAATAAAATAATGTGTTATCCTGATTAAACTTTCCCAAATTTTTGATACAGATATACATTCATTACGATTCAAGTTAGGACGTTGAAGTAAGGCCTCCACACTTTCTTTAAATAAATGTTCAGATTTATAGTGTAGGAGGAGAGTCTTGGACCAAAGGATGTTGTGGCTTGTTTCCATTCCGTGCTGAGCTAATCCAGATTTCTTGGGTTTGTTGTGTTGAATGGATGATTGATGCTCTTGAATTCTTTTTTCTATAGAGCATCCAGTTTGTCCAAAGTAGGAAAGATTACAGTTACACGGAACTTGATACACACCAGGTAGAGATATAGTTGAGCATTTATCTTTAGAAGAAGGAAAATGGGTGGATAATTTGTTAATAGGTGTATAAGTGGCTGTTAAATCATATTTCTTCAGAATTCTTGAAATTGGTTCTGAAATCCCGGAAATATAAGGAATGAACTCGACGTATTGAATCTTTTGCTGTTTTGTGTTGGATTGTAAGAATCGAAAAGGTGTTGTGTACTCTTTTCGGAAAAGCCATTTAGTTTCATGTGATGTTTGATAGTCGAAAGTTCTTTCTGTAATAAATGAGAAGTTGAACAATTAGTTTTGGCTCGTCGGATTAAACATTTTATGATTCCTGTTTTTTTGACAAGGATGATGGGCAGATTCTTTGAGAATATAACGACCTGTGAAAGTTGGTTTTCTGTAAACTGTTGTTGTAAGAATACCTGAAGGTAAACGGATGAGGAGGACATCTAAAAATGATAACTTGTTGTCTTTTTCAATCTCCATGGTAAACTTTATATGAGGATGTAAGGAATTGATATTGCTTAAAAAGGAAGGTAAGGAGTCTCTGTTATGAGGCCATACAGCAAAGATGTCTTCTATATATCTAACCCGAAAGGATGGTTGAGGGAATATAGATGAGAACAGGACTTCTTCTAGATGTTCCAAATAAAAGTTGGCTAGAGCAGGAGAGAGAGTAGACTTCCCATGGCTGTTCCTTCCACTTGGTTGTAAAATTTGTTTTGACATAAGAAATATCCAGACTGCATTACGAAATCAAATAACTCTATAATGTCTTGTGGGAAGATGTCAGCAAGTAATTCTAAAGTCTCCTTGAGAGGTTCATTCATATATAACGATTCTATATCAAAGCTAACCATAAGATCTGTAGGTTGTAATGTGATATTTTTCAATTTATTTAAGAAATCTGAAGAGTATTTCAAAAAAGAGCGTGAGTTGCCTATGTGTGATTTCAATAATTTAGCTAGATATTTGGCTATGCGATAAGTAGGAGAATCAATACAATCCACTATAGGGCGAAGAGGAATATCTGTCATGTATTTTAGGTAGACCATAAAACCTAGGAGGCCTAGCAAAATGAGTTTTTTGCCTTTCAATCATGTCTATATCCAAACTTATGACTTCATCTAGCAGGGAGTTTAATTTCTTTAGTTGTTTGTTGGTTGGATCCTGATTGAATTCTTGGTATGTTGAGCGATCTTGAAGTAAAAGGGAAAGTTTTCTTCTATAGTTTGAAGAGTCCATGATTACTGTCACTTTCCCCTTGTCAGCTTTAGTAATGATGAGGTGACTGTTGCTTCTTAAGGAATGTAGCACTTTCTTTTTAGAAGGAGATATGTTCAAAAGAGGAAGCTTGGCTTTAAGCAGCAAAGAAGCAACTTCTAGGTGGAGAGCATTAGCTTTTTCACTTGAAAGATGAATGAGGTTCTGGTCGATGTTAACTAGGAAATCTAGGTATGGAATTTTTTTTTTAGGGACTATAGAGAATTCATGTCCTTTTGAGAGGATGAGTATTTCACTATTAGTTAAAGGACGACCAGATACGTTGATGATTCAATTATCTGGAACTTGGAACGGCTTGATTTGTCTAGAAACAAGAACATCATGTTTGCAGTTTAGATGTTGATTCTGTTTTTTATACGAACGTTGTATAGAATGTTTAGCCACATTCAGAACTGTTTGAAAGATGTGGTTATAAGTTTTTGGAGATATAGGTACGGAGATCAGAAACTTGACGAATGTTAATAGCGATCATGTTTAGCTGCTCTGAGTTGATTACGGATTAAAGATAAACTGGTGTTCCTGTAAATATTATGAGCTCCAGGAGATTTAATGGTTTTTCTTTAATCTTAGGGAAATTAGGAATTATCTTGTTGTTGCGGCATTTTTTCAGAAAGATGATCTCGCTCGCAACTTACCTCGAGTTACTGATAGTTTACCTAATTTACCGTTTTTTTTTTTTTTTTTGGGAAGTTTTCCCTGGGAAGGAATAAAATTTAATTCTTCAAAGATACTTGTGACATTAGAATTATAAAATATATACACGTTTACACAAGAATATTATTTAATTTGCCAAATATTTCTTGTATAAACATTTTATAATAATCCTTCTTATTGCAGTCCCCAATATATGGGAGCCTCCATAGCACATTCAGTATCAGTGATCTTCTTTAGTTGGAAAGACCCAGGTTCGAATCCCGTGTCTAGGATGCAGAGATCTTTTCTAAGAGCTTTTCAACTCAATGAGGCATGTTAGCTGGTCTCGTGTGGGGGTGGAAGGATTTTTTTCTCAGCAACCGGAGGTTTTTTATTCCACGGATCAGAAGAAAAAAAGGCAGGAGGACACCTAATTCACTGAATTGTCCTCATAGTTTTAGTTGCATCAATCATCATTCCAAATAACAACAAAAATTCAAATATATATAAAAATTTTTGCATTTTTTTATTATTGAATGTAATATATCTATCTAAATGATATGATCTCTTTTTATTTTTAGGGTTTGGTTTTAGGTAGGAAACCGAAACACAAAGAGAAACATTCCTCATATAGTGAAGATACTGAGGATAATGATGTATCATATCAACCACCTGAAAAACTGGTAAAAAGCATTATATATTTAATTTATTTCCATATGATTATACATTAGAAATGTAAAATTATGAGGCATTGTTATAGTTTAAATTAAAATCCAATTTCCAGCAAGAACAAGTAAATTGACATAACCATCTTTATAGGGATAAGTGTTTAAATCAATTTTAGACTTAAATCTATTTCCATTTGCAAACTTATAAATCTTTTTTACTCTCCCTTATTGAACTGCAGCCATTGATTTCCTTACCTACCACTCATTTCACTTACTTAGCTATTCTTCATTATTATTATCTGATTCTTTGGAATATCTTTTCTGAAAATTAGATGGTGCAGCTCAGTGCTATCATCATTCCAAAGACTAGAGTCCAAAATCTATAAGTAACACAGGAGTAGTTTTAGTTTATTATAGTAGATAGTTTGCTATATTGCATTTTATTTAGAAATATTGTCTGTATGGGACTTAGTCAGAACTTTTTTAATTTGTTATAATGGTGTTTCCTGTAGAGAGCTGGCTGTTAAGTTTATTGATTAATCTTTGTGATTAACTAACAAAAAATTTTCATTGTTATTTTTATTTATTTATTTATTTTTAAATTGTAAATATCATCATCATCAAATTCCTGCCATGTAGCCTCAAGGGGTGTACAGGATATGATAGTACTACATGAAAACTTTACATCATTACTAACTTCCTATCTACAATTTTCTTCCAAATCAATCTGTTACCTGTCAAGACTCCAACGTCATTACATTTTATACTTCTACCTTCCAAGGCACTTTTTACCGTATCAATGCACCTATATCTTGGTCTTCCTCTGGATCTTTTTTCCTGTCAACCTGGCAGAGAACACTTGTTCAACCTCTCCCATTCTGTTTAAGTGACCATACCATCTGAGATTAGCTCTGCTAATACATTCCTGGATGCTAACAGTTCACGTTCTTTTCTAATACACTCACTTTTAATATGATATGTTCATTGATAACCATCTGTTCACGCCCCTAATCTTTCTCAGGACTCTCATATCCAGGCTCTAGTCTTTGGTCAAGTGATTAACCATTCTAACCCAGTGATTCTAACCCAGCTCTCAGATCCATAAGTTAAAATTGGCTTGAACACTGTCTTGTATACAGCTAATTTAGTGTTTTGACTAATCTCTCTCTTATTCCATATAAATTTATTTAGTTGGCTTTGTACAATACCAGCTTTGTTGAACCTGTTGCCATATTTAATTTACCATCTTCACTAAAAATCGTGCCTATGTAGCTGAAATGTTTTACTTGTTCTTCATTCACAATGCAGTTGATATTTTCATTGTCTTTGTCTTGTTATTGCTGACCTTCATACCATATCTATTACAACAGTTATTCAATTTAGTCAGGAAATCTTGAAGACTTGTGGTGGAGTTATTTAGAAGTATAACATCATCTGCATAAATCAAAGAGCTGAGATTAACATCTCCAATTTTGATATCAGGTTTAATACCAGTTTCCTTCATAATGTGATCCATATAGATAATGAATGACAAAGGGGGATAATGTACAACCTTGTCTGACACCAGATTTATCATTATACCATCTTCCTGTACTTCCTTCAATTGTAACTGCTGACTTACAACTCAAATAGAGACTAAGCATTGCTTGATACAATACCCCACTGACATCATACAACTGTAGCCTTTTAAATAGCTTCTCTCTTGGCACCTTGTCATATGCCTTTTCCAGATCTATAAAACTTAAATACAGATCTTTGTTATATTCCCATGCTTTCTCAATTATTTGTCATAAAGTGAAAATCTGATCCTGACAGCCTATATTTGGCCTGAATCCAGCTTGTTCTTCACCAAGCTTCTCTTCCACAATCCTTCTCAACCATTTCTCAAGTATACTTGCATAAATCTTACCAGGAACACTCAGTAGAGAAATACCTCTGTAATTCTCACATTAAGTTTTATTTCTCTTTTTATATATGGGTATTATGATAGCTCTACTCCAATCATCTGGCATTCATCCCTCTGTCCAGTCCTTTTGAACTTGCAGTGCAGCCACTGTAAGACTTATATCTTCATACTTGAGCATTTCTGGTTGAATTGTAGATATAGCCTTCACTAAACTTTTAATCATTTTTACTGTTATTTATACTTAAATAAACTAAAGGTAGAAAATAATTCCAAATTGGATAAACATCAATTTCATTTTGAGCAAAATTTAAGAGATGCTGTTGATGATAAAAATAGCTACGGAATAGCAACTCAGCAATATTCAGGATGGCTTCCCAAAATTGAGAAAGTTTAAAATGGTCTTTCTTATTGTGTTTTGTTCTGGATATGGACTTCACAACTTTCTTTATATAGATTTTAAGTAAAAGAGTAATTTTTGTGTAGAACTTTAGTTTTATTCCACTGAATTCTTTGCGCGGGTACTTAAGGGTCAAAGCTATATAACTGAGAAGAGACCTCCACATAGTCTTTAAAGGAATGCGGAGAACCGACCAGGGCTTCTGACCTAATGTCCAATCCTCACCTTCTTGTGGTGCACCCTGTTGGGTATCTACCTGGATATCGAACGAACGAGAATGGGCTGGCAATTTGGGATTTAGCCGAACAAATTGTATTCATATTAGATAAACCAAATTACAAAATGATGGTACAACATGACAAAAGTTCATGCCGGCTGGGGCGTCACCCGGTTAAACAAGGCCCCATTGTTTTCGCCAGGGAACCAGGGCGAACAGTGAAAAGTCAGCTACTGGAACAAATCTGAATACACACCCCAACTCAACATCACCAGAGTTAAAGATCGGTACTATCAACATAAGAAGCCTGAATGGCAAAGAAATGGAACTAGCTGAGGAATTAAATCTCAGTTAATTGCTTAAGGGTGAAAGCTATATAACTGAGAGGAGACCTCCACATAGTCTTTAAAGGAATGCGGAGAACTGACCAGGGTTACTGACCTAATGTCCAATCCTAACCTTCTCGTGCTGCACCCTGTTGGGTATTGTTGGATTTTGAATGAGGAGAATTGGAAATTATTAATACTTCATTCCGAGTCCAACATAATCAGCTATTCCCTAAGTCATATTTGCTCATCAGACTAATAACCTCTTATTAATAGTATGCTATTCATATGATTTCTTTCACGTTATGCTTATTAATATTTATTTGTTCATTTATTGTTTTGAGATGAAGTGCAGTTGTGAAAACTGTATATTAAATATCAGTTATTCTTATGAAATTAATATTACTAAAACAGAGATAAAAACTGTAAAATATGTAATATTTTTATGTTATTAGTAAAAGGTAATGTAAGTAATTCTTCAAAATAAGACTTGATTGGTTGTTGTTAGAAATTATGTTATTTTTAGCCAGCGTGTGCCTTATTGTGAGTTACTGTACAGTATGCAAGAAGCCAGTTTGGTATCAACAAAACCAGTTAGAACCAGATTTTGACGGGAAAGGAGAGTAGGATATCATGGGCTGTACATGAAAGAGAAGTAACACAGTAAAAAAGAGGAGAGAAATAACCCGGGGCTGAACAGAGTAGGAAGGACTGGGAACCGATCTGTATTTTAACTTATCTTTCTTCGAGCTCTTATTCTTTTATAAATTTTCCTATCGCCTCGCCGAAGGATAGCATTGGACGAAAGGATAATAAGAATGAATAGAAATATTGAAAGTTAGGCAATTACGAGCAAGAAGATAAATTCTCCCGAGTTAACTAATCCATTACTGAAACCCAGGATTCTATAATATTTGTGTATTCTCAAAGTGAAAGTAATCAAGAACCAAGGAGAGTTTCTAGGATTCTCCATAATGAGGAAGCTATACTGTCTATACCGGTAAGGATATCTTTTCTATGCCTCGTGTGAAGTAGCGAAGTTTGTTTCTAGAGAACATGATATAGTTCATATTGCTGAAATTAACAGTTCAAGATTGAATGTGTGATACAGTGAAACATTTTCTCATAAACGTAATATATGAAGTATCTCTGGATTAATAGTTCAAGATTGAATATGTGATATAAAGAAACCTTTTACAAGAGAACGCAATGTAAATTTGAGACTGAATTTTCTGAGAACTATTGAGTTAGATTGATAAACTTAAAGGATGCTGAATGAATGTCTGATGACTTGTGCTTTGTGATTATTCTGAATAGTTAAACTGAATCAATATTTGAAGTACATTGAATGATAGCTTTGTTTAGAGTGAAATTGTATTTGGAATCTTGGATTATATGAAGAGTAGAATTTATATGCATAAATTCCAATCATAAATGATATACTCAGCTGAGTAAATTACTAATGTCTGAATGAGAATTTATTCATTCTTAAATTGTATTATCCCTACTAGAAATTCTTATTTTAATGTAAATTTATGTGTTAAAGCATTAAATAATTTTTTTTTGAGTTGAATCTTATGTTTGCCTGATTTCTTTCATGGCGCCGCTCATTAAAATAGTTCAAATCTTAGCGGGAACCCTATATATATAATAATGAGAATTTTGGCATGAATTAAGCTGATATCAATATTGTGCTAGCTGATGGTTGATTTCACGACGTTGCTTATGCAAATTAGAACGTAGAGTGGCGCAGTTAAAAAATAAATTTTCTCTGTGTTCGAATGTGGAGTCAATCAACAGCTAGAATATACATCGGAGTAAAATGTAGGATCCAACAGTATCTATCTGGATACTGAACGAACGAGGATATAGGAAATAGGCAGAATCGTTGAAAATGTCAACTGTGTTGTGAACGGAGAACCTGTGGAACAAGTAAAACATTTCAGCTGCTTAGGCGCGATTTTTAGTGAAGATGGTAAATTAAATATGGAAATAGACAACAGAATCAACAAAGCTGGTATGGTAGGAAGTCAAGTGAATAAATTCATATGGAATAAGAGAGAAATTAGTCGGAATACTAAAGTAGCTGTATACAAGACAGTGTTCAAACCAATTTTAACTTATGGATCTGGGAGCTGGATGAGAAGTAAAACACTTGACCAAAGACTAGAGACCACAGATATGAGAGTCCTGAGAAAGATTAGAGGCATGAACAGATGGCATGAATGGCAATATCATATTAAAAATGAGGATATTAGGAAAGAACTTGATATTGTCTGCATCCACAAATGTGTTAGCAGAGCTAATCTGAGGTGATATGGTCACTTTAACAGAATGAGGGAGGAAAGATTAGCAAAACAAGTGTTCTCTGCCAGGTTGGCAGGAAAACGACCCAGAGGAAGACCAAGATATAGGTGGATTGATACGGTACAAAGTGCCTTAGACGATAGAAATATAAGATCTGATAATGTTGGAGTCTTGACAAGTAACAGACTGATTTGGAGGAAAATCGTAGATAGGAAGTTAGTAATGATGTAAATTTTTCATGTAGTACTATCATATCCTGTACACCCCTTGAGGGTACATGGCAGGAATTTGATGATGATGAAGAATTCTTTGCCTGTGGACAAGGGTAGTTAAGCAAACCAGACTTATCAGATATATGAAGTAAATATAATTTTGATGTTCCTAGACAAATATGACCTGAATGACCCATCTACCCATAATAACAAAGGTTGCATGAGCACATTATTCTAACCCCAGAATGAGTAGTGGAGGGTATTTATCTTTTGGCTAGGAAGGAAGAATTTAATTTCTGAACTGGACAAAAAGAAGTAATCTAATAATCAACAAAATAATAATTATGGCCTTCATCCAAATCCTCTTTTATAAGAAAATTTCTAGAATTTCCATTTCATATGTAAGGGGAGAATCAGGAAGAATTGACTTCTTTGCCAAATCGACCTTCAAATTTCTTTCCATCCAGTTTGGAAATTATTTATTTATTGTATGACCTGTACATTTATGTTAAAATACAATAAGATATAATACACATGAGTATAGGTCTAAATTCAGACAAATACAAATATGAAATTTATGACAAGCATCAGACAGAAGATTAGTCATATTTTAACATTTAGGTTTTTGATCCAGTTGATCTCCTCTGGGGATAGGTCAAAGATATCCTTAAAGTCACCTGGATTGTCAGCTTGCATTCCTGTACTATATGGTAAATGGTTTGGGTCTCGGCTCCACAGGGACAGTGGGGATTTGGTATCTTACCCCACTTTGAAAGTAAGTCTCCACATACACCATGGCCTGTACGAATCCTGTTAGCCGTTATCCATATATTCCTGGGCAGGTCAAATCCAGATGGTTTTTGGAAGATGTTTATGTGATTGCGAACTTCAGGTGATACTGCTTGGGATCACAGTACATCCCACCTACTCACCATACTGTCATTCTGGCTAAGAAGATTACAGGCTGTTTTTATGGCAGGTCTTCTGGATTTTAGTCTATTGGATAAAGCATCTGGAATAAATTCATGTATTGGGATATTTTGGTTATTTAAAATTCTTTTATATTCACGAAGCAAGGCTTCCTGTCGTCACAGTTCCACAGGAGCAATATAGCTCAAAGTAGGGAGCCATTGCAAGGGTGTACTCCTAATGCAACCTGTTATTAAACGCCGAGTGGAGTTAAGTTGAGTATCTGGTTTATTGACATGGTAACTATTGAGCCAGATAGAAGCACCATACTCTGCTGCACTGTAAACTAGACCCATTGCAGTGCACCGCAGAGTTGTGGCACTTGAGCCCCATATAGTACCACAAAGCTTCTGAACTATGTTATTTCTGGTGCGAACTTTAGCAGCGATATTAATCATATGCTGTTTATATGTCAGAGTTCTATCCAGAGTTATTCCTAGATATTTAGGTGTCGGATTAAACGAAATTAATGTTCCATCAGCATATATCTCTGGTTTTTGATTTACAAGACTATTGTTCAGGTGAAAGTACGAACATTTGGTTTTACCAGAATTTGGTGTTAATCTCCATTTTTTATAGAACTGCCATAAAGCCGACAGATCATTTGTCAATATTTCATCAGTTCTTTTGATAGACTTGTCACTGATCTCCAAAACTAGATCATCTGCATAAGCAACCTTCCTGCTGGCTGTTTCAGGAATATCTGCGATGTAAAGACTAAAAAGCAGTGGTGCGAGCACCGAACCCTGAGGTAATCCATTCTTAAGCTCTCTCTGTTTACTGATGCTTCCTCCGCTGACTACACTGAAATATTGATCACACAGTAAGGAAATGACCCAATATTTTACATGGGATGACGTTAAGAAATTTATATATGAGTCCCTCCCTCCAAACAGTATCATAAGCCGCTTAAGTCAATAAAGACTGCAGTAGTCTTCAGGCATCTTTGAAATCCTGCTTCGGTGTAGGTTGTTAAGCTGAGAACTTGATCTGTGCAGCTGCGATCTCTTCTGAACCCCTGCTTGTTCTATTGGAACACTTTCTAAAATTTTATCACTGATTCCTGTTCAATATTAGTCTCTCCAACAATATGTAGGTTGCACTTAAAAGGACTATGGGGCGATAGCTTTCAGTTCTGTCTGTCTGCTGGCTTACGTGGTTTTAACACAGCAATGATTTTTGTGCTTTTAAATTCTTTAGGAATGCAGCCACTTTCAAGTATATTGTTAAAGAACTTAGCCAGCCACAATCTTGCATAAGGTCCACAGTGCGTCAGGAATTCATTATGAACATTGTCAAATCCAGGAGCCTTCCCCGTTTTGATATTTTGAAGCGCTGAGGATATTTCCTCACGGGGAAAAAAGGCAGAGAGAATTGTTGATTCTTTTGAGTTGCAGACTTCATAGTCTTTAGTTTGCGTGTTACCTCTTTAGTATGTTCTTTATCTATCGGAGCTCTAGAAAGCGAAACAATATGAGCAGCTATCTGATTCGGATCGAAAAGAAGAGATTTCTTTGGTTCAGAGGGGCTTGAACCAAGCTTTTTAAGTAGCAACCAGGCTTTTCTACTAGAGTGTTTGAAATCTATGTTTTCAGTTATTTGAATCCACTTTTCCCTATGAGCAGCGTTGAGACTATGGAGCAGTTCTTCTCCTATCTCAGGATCCTTACTTTCAAGGAATTCCCGATACAGGGATTCGCTTTCATTGGTCCATCCAGGCACATATTCTTTTCGGTAGCCTCGAGGAATGTGTATTTTTGCCACCGCTATAACTACTCCAGTGAACCGTGTATAGTTTTTGTAAGTTGGGGGAATTCTTCTAAGGCGTGCGTCTAGATCCGCAGTGATTTTTCCAGTCGGCATTTTGGAAATTCCATCTTGGTCTAGGAAATGACTCGTTTGGGCTCCGTCCCATCTTTATGGAATTAGGAGCCCAAAGGAGTCATTTGGAAAAACCTCAAGAATATGTCTGAAAGTCTGTAGAGGTTGATTTTCACTATCAGTGGAGACAAATGTCAAATCTGGGTTATATTCCTTATTCCAGGCTCTTGATTTAAAGGTGCCTTTTTCCTTGGCATCAAAAACCAAGATGGTGTTGATGGTGATGATCTGCCCATTCAGCTAATATTTCCCCGTTTTGATCATTCCGATCGTATTTCCAAAAACTATAATGACTGTTGAAGTCCCCAGAGTAGACCGTTGGGTGGGAGTATGTCTGTAGAACATCATTGATATCAGTTTGGAAATTAAATTCCTTCTTATGCTCTCCAAAAGATAAATATCCTCCACTTTTTTATCCTGAATTTGACAGAATCCCATGCTCATTCAGCCTATGTTATGGACAGACAGGTGATTCAACTCAGTTTCATCTAGGAGAACATCAAGATTTTATTCTACTTCATGAGTCTGATAACTAGTTTGGCCAACCACACCTTATCCATTAAGCTTAGAATTCATTGGAATAAAATTAAAGTTCCACACAGAAGTTTTTTTTTTACTTGAAAGACCATATAAAGGTGAAGTCCATATCCATAGACAACTTCAACAAGAATCTGGTGTGAGATTAATGCCAGTAAGATGAAATATACAGTTGGTTGTTGCTATAGGCTAGCATTTCCATAGATGATCTGGAAGACATGCATCACCGAATTACTTAACTGAGTACAGGTTAAATGATTACTATGGGGGGGGGGGACTTCAACTATGGAGATATAGACTGGAAGGAAGAAAGATTGCATGGCAGGAAAGAAATAGAATTTATACACCTACTAAGAGATAATTACTTAAGGCAGCATGTGATGGAGGGGACTAAGCATTGGAGGGTATTCTGTCAAGAAGAGGTTTATGTGGAACTACAAGGCAGGTGATTATGACCAGCTTAGGAAGAAGCTTAAATCTGTACCATGGCATAAAACACTGCATGGTAAGGATGTTAGTAATGCATGGGATATAGTTAAGGGTCATCTAGAGGAAGTAGTATTAAATTATTATTATTATTATATCACACCTCCAGCGAGTCCAAAGCCTCATCAAGGGAGGGCATCAACTCTACAACTCTTTGTCTCACTACTCCACCAACCTTCATCATCTAACACCAACGCCATCTACTACCACCACTAGTGCTTTCACAGACAATCACAAACATCCATGCCCACGGCGGGATTCGAACCCGCAGCCTTTTGGCTGGAGAATATACACTAACCACTCGGCCAACCAGGCCTAGGGTAAGGAGGGTTAATCAGGTAGGGGTTAGGTAGATGCGCAATATCATTAATCAAGAGCCTCAGAAGAAGAAAATGCTGTAGAGTATATATAAAGAGAAAGGTGACCAGCAAAGTCATGAACGGTACAAGGCTCAGGCAAGAAAGGTGACCAGCATGGCAAGGAAGGCAAAATCAGATTATGAGAAGAATCTAGCTACACCTTATCCACTAAGCATAGAATTCATTGGAATAAAACTAAAGTTCCACACAGAAGTATTTTTATTTGAAAAATACTTCTTACTATATATATATAAAAGTGAAGTTAACCATAGACAACCTCAACAAGAATCTGGTGTGAGATTAAGGCCAGTAAGACAAAATATACAGTTGGTTGTTGCTATAGGCAAGGGAGTTCCACAGATGGCCTGAATGACATGCATTGCCAAATTAGCACAATGAGTACAGGTTGAGTGATTATTATGGGGGGGAACTATGGAGATATATACTGGAAGGAAGAAAGATCACATGGCAGGAAGGAAATGGAATTTATACACCTAAGAGATAATTACTTAAGGCAGCAGCATGTAATGGAGGGGACTAGATGATGGAAGGGTATTGGACCTAGTCATAGGATCAGAAGAGCTATCCATAACCAAGGTAACCATGTGGGAACAGTAGCAAATTATAGACCAATCAGTATTTCAGGTGTGGTGGTGGTGGTGGTGGTGGCAGCTAAAGTATTAGAAAAATTGGTAAAAAAAGACAATTCAAGAATGGATAGATAAAAATATGATACTGTATGAGGGTTAGCATGGCTTTGTAAAGGGTTGTCATGTCTTAGTAATTTACTAACTTTTTATAATAGAGTAACAGCTGACTTGGATAAAGGAAATGGCTACACAATGAATTGCTGGATTTTTTCAGAGGCATTTGACAATAAATACCACATGGAATTCTGTTATGCCAATTAGAACAAATGGGGATGGATATGACACTGGTTAAATGGATAAGAGGGTGGCTGCTGGACAGATATCAAAAAGTGGTATATGGAGGGGTAGAATCGAGGCAAAAACAGGTGACTACTAGTGTGCAGCAAGGTTAGTGCATGGTTCAGTGCTGGGACTGTTGCCGTTTAATTTGTACATAAATGGTGTAGGAAATAACCTGAAAGGAAATATTCAGTTGTTTATTATGCATAATTAGATAGAGTAATAGTTAATCAAGGCAATGTGGAGAGCATGCAGGATAATTTAAATAGGCTGTCAGTGTGGACAAAAGATAATGGTGTCAGTTTAATGTGGAGAAATGTGAAGTTGTGCATTTTGGGATTAATAGATTACAAACCATGTATCACATTGATGGCACTGTATTATATTTGCTACTGTTCTCACTCCAGGAAATAGATGGAGCTAGAGAATTAGGGGTGGTGGTGGTGGTGGTGGTAGACAGAGAGCTAAAGTTAGAGGACATATTGCTAAAGTTGCTAAATTAGTCCATAAGATTTACTTGGCTAGTGAAGAACACATAAAAAAAAGGAGAAATAAGGAAGTTGTAATTCTTCTTTATAAGGCCTTGATACACCCACATCTGGATTACTGTGCTCAAGTCTGGTCTCCTGAGTTTCTTGGGGATGAGGAAGTGGTGGAGAGGATTCAGAGGCAAGTGAACAAGATGGTGCGTTGCTTGAAGGTGTGTGGGTTGCAGAAGTTAGTTAATGGGAGAAAAAGAGGGGATATGATAGAAATATTTCAGTTTCTTAAAGAGTTTTATAGGATATATGCAGGGGAAATGTTTCAGCACTTGGCTAGAGGGACCAGAACAAGGGCTCATCCATGGAAGTTGAATAAAGGTGTGATTAGTAGTTTCTGCTTACTTAGATACTACAGGCTCTGTAGATGGGATATTAATATTTTACAAAAGTGTGATAGGATGATTAGGGAATAAGAGTACCAAATTTAAGACTATTTATTTTTGTAATCTTTCATGATTTTTCTACTCACTTAAGACACTAGTCCAGATGTTTTCTTTATTTTTTATTGAACTAATTCAGAAGATGAGGTGCTTTCAGTTATAGGATCCCTTTGTATTTTGGAATTGACTCCACTTTTCCTGCAAAGTAAAGAGATTTTGAATGCTATTATTGCATTATGGGTTGGTGTAAGACTATATGGGCATCTCCAAGTAATCATATTTTTGCACTAATTTCACAAACTTTGGAAATTTGTGCAAAAATAATTTACACAATATATTGAGTAACAATTATAGGATCTAGTGAACAGGCATGCTCCCTAAGCTTGGTGTGCTTGTTCACTAGAACCATTCACTAGACAGTTTTTTGTAGCAGTTGTCTAGTGAATGGTTTTCAAAATAGATTATTTGAAATATCTGCAGGATGAACAGGCTGGTACCCCCCCCCCCACCTAAAAAAAGTTGAATGCTTATGTAACGCACATGCACCTTTTTTTTAAAAGAATTCAAATCCTTTCTTTCCTAGATAATTGTATCAAATAATTTATAATTTTTCGATAATAAATGTAAAACTGATTATTATAAATTAAGGAATTATTTTGACATAAATGCTGTATCAGCCTGTAAAAGAAATATCAGTAATCAGTATTTCTGTTTAGGATATAATTGAAAATGAAACAAGACATTGCTGATGTTTTCTGCACTACAGCTTGAAATTCTTTAATGTGACTTCTGGGGAAATGTTCTTTCTTTCTTAGTAGCAGTAAAAGTAATCTAAGCTTTTAGCCTTTTCCTCCAGCTGAGAGAATTATTATCTAGTATTTCTAAGACAAAGCTTATTTCAGAAACAACAACTAGCAACAGTAAAAGTAGTAATACAGTAGTCCCCCCCCCCCGTATCCTCAGTTTCACTTATCGGCAGTTTGAAAAAAGCATGCGAAATGTTCGAGCGCTGCACTAGTTGAAACATGCATACGCGCAGGCTGAAAACTTGTCGAAACATGTGCTTGTTTTGCTAGCCGTGTGGACTTAAACGTGCATGTTTGTTCATGTTTAGTTTTGCTTGAATTGTTGAAGAAAGCAGTCCATTGTCTGTCATTGCAATTAAAAATTGCATTTAAATTCAAGCAAATAAATAATGAAAAATTTAAAAATGGCTTCAAAACCGAAGAGAAGATGTGAAGTGCTCAGTATTAGTGAAAAATCAAAGATTATCAATATGATTGAAGCAGAAAAAAAGTCAATTGCAACCATTGCCAAGATCTATAATAAAAGCGAATCTTTGATACGTGAGGTGTTGAAGAATAAAGAAAAAATTCGTGCCAGTCTTTCCATTGCACCCAAATCTGCAAAAGTTACAAGTACGGTGCGTGATAAGGCTTTACTCGAGGTAGAGAATGCTTTGAATTTGTGAGTGGAAGACATGACAAGAAAAAGGATTCCTATTGATAGTAACACATTACGACAAAAAGCATTGATCCTATATGAAGACATGCAGCTGCAAGACAAAACAGAAGAGGAAGAAAAGTCATTTACAGCAAGCAAGGGCTGCATGCATAGATTCAAAACTAGGTTTAATATAAAAAACATAAAAATTATGGGAGAATCTGCATCGGCTGCTGAGAAAGCTGCTTCATTGTTCCCAGCAGAATTTTAAGGAATTATTGCAGAGAAAGGTTATCATCCTAAGCAAGTTTTTAATTGTGATGAAACTGGCCTTGTTTGGAAGAAAATGCCACAACGGACCTACATCCATAAAACTGTGAAGCAAGCACCAGGCTTTAAAGCATTTATGTCAAAATGCTTTGGCAAGAAGATTTGTAGAAGATTTGGCAAGATCTTTCAACTCCTCCTCGTTAGTGAGCACCTCACGATGCCCATCTATGTAATCATTCAATTCTTCTTCTGTCATGTCGTCAAATCCCTCTCCACCTATTTTTCGTGGTGTGCTAATTATCGTTGTTATCTGCAAGTTAATGTCAGGGACGTCTTGGGAATTATGAACGCCATTACTCCACAAATTCTTCCAGCATGCAGTTACTGTTTCTGGTTTTCGATATGATTCATGCAATGGTTGAAGAGTCTGCTGATGTTGGAGTCATGGAATGCTGGAAATGATTCACAATTGTGGATGCAATTGTATCCACAATTGTGAATCAAGGGAGCAATGGACGAATTGAAACCAGAAACAGTAACTGCATGCTGGAAGAATTTGTGGAGTAATGCCGTTCATAATTCCCAAGACGTCCCTGACATTAACTTGCAGATAACAACGATAATTAGCACAGCACGAAAAATAGGTGGAGAGGGATTTGACGATATGACAGAAGAAGAATTGAATGATTACATAGATGGGCATCGTGAGGTGCTCACTAACGAGGAGGAGTTGAAAGATCTTGCCAAATCTTCTACAGAAGGCGATGAGGATGAAAGTGAACAAGAACCACCAGCATGGACACTCGAAAAATTTGCCACGATATTTCAAATTGCTCAAACATTAAAGGAACAGATAATGGATTATGATTCAATGATGGAGTGCAGCATAAAAATTACTTGCACAATAACAGAAGCTTTGGAACTTTTGCAGAACCTGTTTACTGAATTGAAGAGACAAAAACGGCAGCTTCCAATAACAATAATTTTTAAAAAAGTTGACAAAGCTTCTACTATCGATGATCCTCAGCCATCCACATCATTTGCTCAGTAAGCAAGCAAGCAGCCGACTGCCAAAGATTCGGCAGATGAATAAATATGTAGCTGAACACAACGAGTTGTTCTGATCTCAGTTGATTCCTCCTAATAAGAATAAAAATGTTAAGGTTTTATTAACAATTACATTTTCATTAGTATATTTTCTCATTTCATTCTACATAATTATTATTTGTCTAAAGATGAAGTTTTATTGAATGAGGCAATTTTTTTGGTTTGCCACTTCATCCCTACTACTCAGGGTACTTCCTACTGCATTGGGACACACACTCCATTGCTCCTCGTAGATTCTAAAGACGTAAAAATTGTTTCATGATAATTTTAAATAAATATGTAATATTATTATTGTGAAACCCTACAGTCCTAGCACATG
This sequence comes from Typopeltis vanoorti, assembly GCF_054136105.1. Lineage (NCBI taxonomy): Eukaryota > Metazoa > Arthropoda > Arachnida > Uropygi > Thelyphonidae > Typopeltis > Typopeltis vanoorti. Next base: position 67,206,754 of record NC_143549.1, on the reverse strand, counting down.
AGACTAAGTCAATTTAATAATAATTTCCTGCTTCAATTTTGCTATATATGTGCAAAAATCTGGGTCTCACTAGTGTTTCACTACTATCCATGGTTTCAGGTATCCACGGAAGACGATGGAACTAAACCCTGCGGATACGAGGGGGGGGGGCTACTGTATTTGGAATTCTTTTAAAAAAACAACTAACACTATTGAACTTTCTTTTTTTTTTGTGGTATACATGTAAACTAGCAGCAGTAAAAATAGTAATATTTGGAATTCTTTTAAAAAACAACTAACACTATTGAACTTTTTTGTGGTATACATGTAAACAGTTTTTATATGCTGAAAATATAGTATTTTTAAAACTTAGAATAATTTCAGCAGACACTGAACAACTGATTATAGATTGCAAAGAAATAATCTGAAATTAGAAGTACCTCCTTCAACAGATACAATTAATTTCCAGTAGCAGCGAGGGAGATGGAGTATGCAATTGGAAATCTTCAAAATTAGCATAAATTCTGAATCAGTCTTTATAGGATATGTTTCATATATTTTCACCATATCTACAGCAGTCAAGAACTGGATGTTATAAAAATATGCATCCTACAGAAAAAAGGAAAAAAAAAAAAATCAGCTGTTGCAATTTCAAGCAGAAAAAGTTCCTCCTGAAATATCATTGAATATAAATTTTTTGATGTTAGAAAGGTTTTATAATTGGAAAGCCAGTAATGCAATTCAATATCATTTGTTCTCATAAAAACAGAAAAGCTCATTTCTAAAATTAAAGCATGGCAATTCATATAATGGTATTTTCCAAAGAAAGAAAACAAAAATTTATTATTATTATTATTATTATTATTATTACGGTGACTCCAGGGAGTCCTTAGACTCATCGAGGGAGGCCCTAAACATCATGTCTACACAACTATTTGACATTCTCACAGTATCTATCATACCTTGCCTTGAATTCATTCACTGTCATAGCACCCACAACAGACTCTGGCAGCTTATTCCACTCATTTACCACTCTAAAAGTAAAGAATCCAGCTCTAACAGCTCTATCCAAGTCGTCCTGCAAGATTTTGACATCTTCTACATTCACTATTGCCCTACCCAACTTTGCATCATCAGCGAACAAATGAACTGTTCCTCTTAGATCCTAACCTATATCGTTAATGAACAAATTAAACAGCAGTGGTCCAAGAACAGAACTCTGCAGCACACCACTAGTCACAGGCCGTCTTTTGGATTCTACTCCTGAATAAACTACTCTCTGATATCTCTCCATCAGCCACCCACCTATCCATCTCACCAACCCTATACCATTCCCATATGTTGCAGTTTATGGATTAGAATTCCATGTGGTATCCTGTCAAAGGCCTTAGCCAGGTCCAGCAGTATCACTGTAAACCCATTACCCTTATCCAGTTCATCTGTCACTGTGTTATAAAACTTGAGCAAGTTACTGAGGCATGATCTACCCTTCACAAAGCCATGCTGTTCCCCACACAGTATCTCATTATCATCAATCCATTCCTGTATTTTTCCCTTGACTACTTTCTCCAAGACCTTGACAACGACTCCTGATATGCTGATCGGTCAGTAATTTGCAAAGTCTTTGATCCTCCTTTATGCAGTGAAACTATTTTCCCCTCTTTCCACGCCTTTGGGACTAAACTAGACCCAAGACTCAGATTAAACAACATGGTCAAGGGCACTGATAATTCTTTAGCCGCTTCACGTAAGACCCGTGCCGTTATACTATCCAATCCCACAGATGTATTCACATTAAGGTTCTGTAATAGACTATTCACCTCCACTGCATTCATCACAATTCCCATATAAACTAATGGTTCCTTCATTTTTTCAATGTCACCACCTGGATGATATACTCTTGCAAAGTGCTTGCTCAGTAATTCCACTATATTGACTGATTCAGTGACCTCCTTACCATCGTCATTCCTTAAAATCATTCTGCCGTGTACAGTTTTTTTTTTTGCTTGTAGCATATTGAAAGAACTATTGCAGGTCACGTTTCTCTTTAAATTCCCTCCACAGTTGTTTCTTTTTTTGCAGCTCAAGCTTAATGGTGTTATTCATCCATTTAACCCTACTTGTTTTACTATTTGGACACTAGATATACAATCAGCCATAACCTCCTGTAAATGCTCCTTGACCACTTCCCATGCTCTATCAACATCCCTTGCAGTTTTACATGCCATGGCACCGATCCAAGCAATCTCCTAAGCTTGTCATACTTGCCAGCACATTAATTTTTAAATAAATATAAATTAAAATAAATTTATATTTATTTTAAAATAGTTATATATATTTAACATAATGATTTTAAATGCAAGCATTTCAGAATTTCTCAAATAATTTCTGCAATATTGTCATTAAAATTAAAGAACATAAATCGTCTTGTTCCATTGCACTAATTTGAAGAATAAAAGACGGCAAATTTACTACTATTTAAAAAACTCATTGCAAAGGCTGATCTGTGGTTATTAGAGGATTAAGTGTTTATTTCACACATGTGGAATTCATTTTTATTTTTTGGAAGAGACACAATAAAATAAATTATGCAGTAAAAAAAGTTCAAATGTAGAAGGATAGTAAAGGAAATTGCAAGTAACATAGTAAGCCAAGTGACACAAAAGTCGCTCTGTGACAGTTAATCCACTAATGTGACTGCAACTGTTAATGGATTAATGGCAGAAGAGGTTAATTTCATGAAAAAAAAAAAAAAAAAGACAGAATGGCGATGATGTTTTGTTCTATGCATAATCTTAAGGTGGTCTGAGTATTTCGGCCATTTGGGAGGTTAAGAAAATTATTTTAAAATATTCTGAAAAAAAAATGCTATGAAACCACATTTATTGAAATAAATATGTGTGGACAGACTTATGTGTTCGTCGTATATGTTGTTTATTTTTAATTGTATATATTAGAACACAGAAAAATAAGTGAACAATTAATTTATTAACATTGAAAACAGACATTGAAAACATTCTTAGCGCATTTAAATAGCCAACATCCAAAAAATCCACTTTACAATGGAACTGGACGCTAATAACTGTCTGCCCTTCCTGGATACACTTATCACACGTCTTCCAGATGGTTCTTTATCATTTTCAGTTTTTAGAAAACACACACATACAGGGAGATAGATATTTACACAAACAATTCATGCCATCACCCTTCTCAACGATATGGCATTTTAAAAATGTTAACCAACAGAGCGAGAGCAATCTGTTCCAATGACAGTACTCTTGCTGCCGAACTGGCTTACTTATGCCACACCGTCTTGGCCAATGGCTATAATCCCCATAAGAAAGGTGCTTAAGGATCAAAGCTGTATAACTGAGAGGAGACCTCCACATAGCCTTTAAAGGAATGCGGACAACCGACCAGGGCTTCTGACCTAATGTCCAATCCTCACCTTCTCGTGGTGCACCCTGTTGGGTATCTACTTTGATACTGAACGAACGAGGATGGGCTGGCAATTTGGGATTTAGCCGACCAAATTGTATTCTTATTGGTTAAACCAAAATAAAAAATGATGGTACAACATGACAAAATTTCATGCCGGCTGGGGCGTCGCTCGGTTAAACAAGGCCCCCGTTGTTTTCACCAGGGAACCAGGGCGAACAGCGAAAAGTCAGCTACTGGAACAAATCTGAAAACAAACCCCAACTCAACATCACCAGAGTTAAAGATCGGTACTATCAACGTAAGAAGCCTGAATGGCAAAGAAATGGAGCTAGCTGAGGAATTAGATAAGTACCAGATCGACATAATAGGGGTGACTGAAACAAAAAAGACCAAAACTGGTGAGATCTTTCTGAGCAATAAATACAAAATGTTATATTCAGGCAATAACAATCAAGGAAAAGAAGGAGTAGCCATAGTATTCAACACAAAATACGAGGCTAATCTTCTTGAATGGCAGTCAGTCTCAAGTAGAGTAATGTGGGCAAATATGAGAATGGGGAACTGGACAATGAGACTTATTTGTGCCTATGTTCTCACAGAAGGTTCTACTAAGGTAGAAGTGGAGGAATTTTTTGAGACTATAGAAAAAGCAACTGACACAATGAAAAAGGAAAGTTGGTCCTTGTTGGGGATCTAAATAGTAGAGTAGGAAATGATTGTGAGACATACAAAAATATTTTGGGAAAAATTGGAGAAAAGAGCAAAGCTAATAATAATGGCAAATATCTGTTGGATTTCTGCTCAGGACATGGACTGGTTATTACTAACACCATGTTCCAACATAAAAATGTGCACAAATTCACATGGAGAGAAGAGGCTAGGAATAAGAAAAGTCTCATTGACTATGTTATTGTTGATAGTGATGTTTTCTCCCTGGTGCAGGACACCAGAGTGTACAGAGGATTTGAAATTGGAAGTGATCACTATTTAGTCTTGAGCAGGATAAAATTGAATTTCATATTGAAAAGAATAACATGTAAGAAAGTTTTAAAGCGAATGAAAGTTGAGCAGCTCTCAGATGTAAACTGTAGACTAAAATACAGAAATATTATTGAAAAGAAAATGAAAGAGTTTGAGAACAGGAATCAAACCTTGGAGATTCAGTGGCAAACTCTGAAGGAAACATTGATTGATTCTGCCAGAGAGGCATGTGGTGAGGTTGTGTGCAAAGATAAAAAAATCAGAACTCCCTGGTGGACACAGGAAGTTAAAGAGGCAGTGAAGGAAAAGAAGAAAGCATATCAAAAGTTCCTGGCAAATAAGTCAGCTTTTACTCTTACAGAATACAGAGACAAATGTAAGAAAGCTAAATAGTGTGTAAAACTAGCTAAACAAAAGTCATGGGAGGACTTTGGCAAGAATATAGAAAATAAATATCAAGAAGGTGGCAAAATATTCTGGAGGTTGTTGAAGAAGCTTAGGAATGGAGGAAAGAGTGCTGTAAAAGGAATTAGAGATGATAAAGGTGAAATGAAAACAGGAGAAAAAGATATCCTTGAAGTATGGAGTAATTACTTTGAAAAACTGCTAAATGAAACAAGCAGTGATGACAGCAACAGTGATAAAAAACACTGACCAGGCATGCAGTCAGGAATACATATCCATACTTGAAGTAGAAAAAGCCATCAAAGGCTTGAAATGTGGAAAGGCAGCAGGAGTAGATGATATTCGACCAGAAATGCTGAAGTATGGTGGTATAAGAGTCTTACAGTGGCTGCACTGCATAGTTCAGAAAGCCTGGACAGAGGGACGAATTCCCGATGATTGGAGTAGAGCTCTCATAGTACCCATATATAAAAAGGGAAATAAAACTGAATGTGAGAATTACAGAGGTATTTCCCTACTGAGTGTTCCTGGCAAGATCTATGCAAGTATACTTGAGAAACGGTTGAGAACAATTGTGGAAGAAAAGCTTGGTGAAGAACAAGCTGGATTCAGGCCAAATAGAGGCTGTCAGGATCAGATCTTCACTTTACGACAAATAGTCGAGAAAGCATGGGAATATAACAAAGATCTGTACTTAAGTTTTGTCGATTTGGAAAAGGCATATGACAAGGTGCCAAGAGAGAAGCTATTCAATACGCTGCAGTTATATGGTGTCAATGGGGCATTATATCAAGCAATACTTAGTCTTTATTTGAGTTGTGAGTCAGCAGTCAGAATTGAAGGAAGTACAGGAAGATGGTTTAATGTTAAATCTGGTGTGAGACAAGGATGTACATTGTCCCCTCTGTTATTCATTATCTATATGGATCACATTATGAAGGAATGTGGTATTAAACCTGATATCAAAATTGGAGATGTTAATGTCAGCTCTTTGCTTTATGCGGATGATGTTATACTTCTAAAGAAATCCGCTACAAGTCTGCAAGATTCTCTGACTAAATTGAATAGCTGTTGTAATAGATATGGTATGAAGGTCAGCAATAAAAAGACAAAGACAATGAAAATAGGCAGAATCATTGAAAATGTCAACTGTGTTGTGAATGGAGAACCTGTGGAACAAGTAAAACATTTCAGCTACTTAGGCACAATTTTTACTGAAGATGGTAAACTAAATATAGAAATAGACAACAGAATCAGCAAAGCTGGTATGGTGGGAAGTCAATTGAATAAATTCATATGGAATAAGAAAGAAATTAGTCGGAACACTAAATTAGCTGTATACAAGACTGTGTTCAAACCAATTTTAACTTATGGATCTGAGAGCTGGGTCAGAAGTAAAACACTTGACCAAAGACTAGAGACCGCAGATATGAGAGTCCTGAGAAAGATTAGATGCGTGAACAGATGCCATCAATGGCAATATCATATTAAAAATGAGGATATTAGGAAAGAACTTGACATTGTCAGCATCCAGGAATGCGTTAGCAGAGCTAATCTCAGATGGTATGGTCACTTAAATAGAATGATAGAGGAAAGATTAGCAAAACAAGTGTTCTCTGCCAGGTTGGCAGGAAAATGACCCAGAGGAAGACCAAGATATAGGTGGATTGATACGGTACAAAGTGCCTTAGACGATAGAAATATAAGATCTGATAATGTTGGAGTCTTGACAAGTAACAGACTGATTTGGAGGAAAATTGTAGCTAGGAAGTTAGTAATGATGTAATTTTTTCATGTAGTACTGTCATATCCTGTACACCCCTTGAGGGTACATGGCAGGAATTTGATGATGATAATGATGAAAAACAAAATACTAAACACTCCTAAGAAACTCCTCCCACTATCCACCACAGAGAACTACAACAAAACAGCCACCTTCCCATACATTAAAGGCACATCCAAAAAGATTTCAAGAATTCTTAATAAACATGAACTACACACCACATTCAGCCCGTGGAGCAAATTAGCAACCCTTATCCACTAACCCAAGGACAGTATTCCCCCTTTATCACATCCAGGAGTCTACAAAGTGCCCTGCTCGTGTAATCAAGCCTGCTATCAAACAGGAAGAACTGTGAACATCTGCATCAATGAACACAAAAGATACATCTGGCATTATCACTATGGCAAGTCGGGTCTAGCAGGGCATATTCTGGATACCCCTGCACACAGGTTCAACTGGAAAAACACAAAAGTACTGCACAGAAGGTCTTACAAGTCGGTGAGATTGTTCTTAGAGGCAATAGAAGCCCTGAAACACACTCAAAATCTCAACAAATATGGCTGTATAAATTTGCCTAAAATCTGGGAGACAGTCATCTTAAGAAAATACTAGTACCGGTTTATTTCTCTGTTTAGGATACTAGTCTTATGTGATAGCTGCATTTTTTTTTTTTTTTTTTTTTTTTATACCAGATAGAGAGTACCAAACTCAGGACTCTAGTTTTTGTGTTGCTGCTACAATTTTGTTTAACTATTCCATTGATTACACCTTGTTGTTATAGTCTCGCGTATTGTGACAAACTGTGTTTTTGTGCTCTGAAGGTGCTGGTTATAACACCAGCATAATATCAGCAATAAGTTAATAAATTAATTATTTACTTATTTTTCTGTGTTCTAATATATACCGTTAAAAAATAAACAACCTGAAATAAATATGGTTTGAACATGTCTTTCTTTTCTTACACTACTCTGATATATGGAAATATGCGTCATGTCGTTATGCTTACAGTTTTAGATACACTTCTTCTTCTACACGTTATTCCCGCTTCCTATGCAGGGTCCGCGTGTTACTTTTTAGATGCGACTTCTTGTTAGTACTACTCCCAACCGACCCGTCGCCTGGTCTGCCACTGGGGGGGGGGGGGGGGGATATATTTTTGACTGTAGAGGCGTATGTTCACGGGACCGGTTTGCTTGTTTGTGGGATGAAAAACGCCAGATAAACTGGCGGAAAAAACCCTACTGACCGCCCAAGACCGGCTAACTTGGCTATGCCTGAGGAAGATCCTCAAATTCCTCACGTCTACAACGGGAATCGAACCTGGGACGCTCCTTCCCCAGGCATATGGTTGCGAAGGGCCAAGCCACTAGGCTAACCGCGCGTTATACAGTTTTAGGTACACTGCTGTTAATTAATTTTTTTAACGTCAACTTTACTTTAGAAAAAGAATCTCCACAGGGTATCTCTTTTTTGGATTTACACATCCAAAGAAAAGAAGACGGTTCCATTGCCACATCTGTCTTTCGCAAGCCTACATTCTCAGGTCGCTACATTCACATTTCTTCTGCCCATCATCCATCTCAGAAATCTGGCATTATTAAATCACTAGTTTCCAGAGCACACAAATTCTGCGCCTCTGAAGAATTCTTTAAACCAGGAATTAGAAGTTATCAAAAATACAGCCATCCTAAATGGATATAATCCCAAAACAACTCAAAAAATCATCAGTCACTTCTGCATACATCAAACCAGACAGGAAGAAGTGCATAGGATTCCCATACCTTACTTTAAAGGCATCTCAGAATGTCTTTCTAAAATTATCAAGAAATACAATTTTGCCACTACTTATAAACCTATCAGCCAAATTTACAACTTATTACCTTCTCCTAAGGACAAATTCTCACCCTTGATGTTACCTGGTGTTTATGAGATTCCATGCTCATGCAAATTATCTTACTTTGGACAGACAGGTAGTCTCTTCAGAAACGCATCTCGGAACATCAAGACCACATTCGTCTTCTTAAACCGCAGAAATCTGGCCTCTCTCAACACGGAATTGAAAATCCAAACCATAGGATCCATTGGGAAAAGGCTAAACTTTTACATAGATCTTTATTTAAACATGAACGTTTATACAAAGAAAGTTCTGAAGCCCTACTACACAGACCAAACCTAAACCGCAACGATGTTCTTACTTTTCCTAAAGTATGGGAAATTATCATTCAAAATTGTGTTAAATAATTAACTTTTTTTTTTTTTTGTGTACTACTTTAGGACGTTATGCACGTTTCATGAGATTCTATTGTAATCATGCGCCCTAACTGTATGTTATTCCTATTTTCGTTTAAATACTGTACTGATGATGTCTTAAGATACTTAAGATGAAATATTTACAATTAAATAATTTTCACTGTGGTTTATACATGTGTTTCTTCTAATTAATTAAAAAAAAAAAAAACTGCTGTTTGTGAATAACTCTTTCTGCTTTTATGAATAAGACATTATATTAAATTGCATTGCATTTTTATTTCAAGGCTAATTTTAAAATATTGCAAATTTATATTCTGTAGTATTTCAAATGAACTTGCAGTTGAAAAATGAAACAGATTGTTATTGTTGTTATTATTCGTAGAGTGCTCATTTCAGTAATAATAATTCTGTTTCTTAACTGTTGTAAAATATATAATGAAATTATCTGAGACATGTCCTATACAGAATTGATTTTAAGTTCCCGCTTCCTATGCAGGGTCCGCGTGTTACTTTTTAGATGCGACTTCTTGTTAGTACTACTCCCAACCGACCCTATCTACTCTCCTTCCTATCTACCATGGCTGTTCACAGCAACTGAATTATATCTACTTTTTTCTACTAATTTCATGCTTTTCACAGTATGTATTACACAATTCAGTATCTGAAATGTATAACTTCATGTTACCTGTCGAGAAATGAAATGAAATAATTACAGCAATCCCTCGATTAGTGCGCCTAATGTGTTCTTTAAAACAGGTGCATTAGTTGAAAACACACTAATCGAATATAATAACCTATGGGAAAAAAGTATTTTTCAGATTTCTTATTTGACCCTTAATTTTTTTTTTAAAAGAATTAGAGTATGTCTCAGGGCCTAGTTAAAGGAAAACCATGAAGCTGAAAGACAATAAAACATTTTCAGAATATAAATTTTATTATTCTACTTCTTAACAAAGAATTGAGCTAATGTAGTTTGGCAGGCATTTTGTTTCTTTTTTTCATACAACCGACGGTATGGCCCTATTGCCTCTTCTACTCTTCTGTAAATTTTACTGCTTCTCTCTTCATCCGGGTCATCCTCTAAGCATTTCAAATTGTTTCTGTGAAATCTCTTTTGGCTGACTATCAGTGGTTAAATTTTCTTCATATTCTTCGGGATCTTCCCGCTGTGCATCTAAATTTAGCAGGTCGGAATCGCTCAATTCTTCAGAATGAGATTTAATTAACTCTTGGACGTTATAATTGAAGGGGAGAAAGAAATGAAGGACATACGAATTGGTCGCCAACACGCAAATTCATGTGCTTTATAGATAAAATTTCCCAACTGTTATACAAGCAAAATAGTTACCACTTTAAAAACTACAATGATCATAAAAGAGAAGTTAATTTTCTGACTTGTAATAATAAACAACTCATCTCAGAAGACGGATTGATTACCCTATTATCGGAATGGATTCTCCTTTTTGTGACATGCACAGAAGTGTCGAAGGGTCTCGAATTTGTGGACGTACTATAGCATATGACATAAATTTTGGTGGTAAAAATTTGGAACATAGTATACACAGTGTACATGGAAATAGTGTAGTATGTCATTAAAAATAACTTTGTAAAATGTTTTAAATCGGTAACTAAATTATTTCATTCTGGTGAGTGGTTTTTTAAAATAGTTAGCCATAAAAAGGTATAGATAGAAAATTTTTAAAATTTGTAACATTTATTTTTAAGATGTATATAGACACACTAATCGAATTTGGGTATCGAAAAAAAAAATGACACACTAATCGAAAACGCACTAATCTGGGGCGCACTAATCAAGGGATTACTGTATTCTCTTATCTGTATCTGTACCATAGTGTCCACGTTGGACCTCCCTAGTTTCAAAGAACGGTAAAAAATTGAAATGCAGAAATATGTAGGTTTGTGTTGTTCAAATGTTCCAGAGACTCTACAAGTTTCATCCAGAATTTTTTCCTGCATTGCGATCCAGTGGCACTAACAGACAGGACTGTCATAGTTTTAAACATGGAGTCAGGGTTGGAGAAAATGCAAGTTGTGTGGTGGTTAGCTGAGCTGAAATCAATCAAAACAGCTCAACATTCCATCAGATGTACAAAAAGGCAGCAACTGATCCCAAGAGTATCTGTTTGTGGAAAGAAAATTTCCTAACTACAGGAAATGTTTCAAAACAACATGGAGGAGGAAAGCAGCCAATATCAGAAGAGAAGGTAGAGAGGATTCATGAGACCTCTGCGCGAAGCCTGACAAAATTCATTAGGAGAGCATCACGTGAACTGCAAATACCCTGCTTCACAAGATTGTCCATCATAAGTTGTGTCTACATGCGTACAAAGTGCAGGTTTGCAGGAAATCAAGCAAAACGATAAACCACAATGGATAATGTTTGTACCTGAAATTCTGGAATGTGCTGACAAGAATCTAGATTTTCTTTCCCAGATTTGCTTTTCTGACGAAGCCACTTTTTATGTTAGTGGAAAAGTGAAGAGGCACATTGTCAGGATATGGGGGGAGTGAAAATCTTCACTGTGTCATGGAACACATGTGTGATAGTTCCAAGGTAAATGTCTGACATGATGTGGTGTAATGCGAAATGCTATCATTGGTGCATTTTTTTGTGGTAAGCAATATCGACAGAATGGTTTATCTCGACGTACTGGAAAATTTCATCTTTCCAAAACCCGAAGACTTGCAACTGCACTTCCTCTTTGACCAGGATGGTGTCCCACCACACTGGCATTTTGGAGATCCGTGCAACTCTTGACAGAGTCTTTCCTCAGCAGTGGATCAGACGTAGAGGACAGATTCCCTGGCCACCATGATCACCAGATCTTACCCTACTTGATTTTTTTTTCTTGTGGGGGGTATGTGAAGGACACGGAGTACGCAACTAAAGTGGA